>NC_133788.1:435561-470862 GCF_003597395.2 Chelonoidis abingdonii | reverse complement strand
AATGGTCTCAAGTTGCAGTGGGGGAGGTTTAGGTTGGATATTAGGAAAAACTTTTTCACTAGGAGGGTGGTGAAGCACTGGAATGGGTTACCTAGGGAGGTGGTGGAATCTCCTTCCTTTGAGGTTTTTAAGGTCAGGTTTGATAAAGCCCTGGCTGGGATGATTTAGTTGGGAATTGGTCCTGCTTTGAGCAGGGGGTTGGACTAGACGACCTCCTGAGGTCCCTTCCAACCTTGATATTCTATGATTCTATATTCTTCCCTTTCCCTTCTCCTGATGGCCCAAGCCAGGGCAGTATGGGGGTAAACATAGATCTTCTCCCACTCATTTGTTTATTGATTTGTGGCAGGAAATACCCTAGCTACTTTATCCCTATGTTTGCACAGGATCCACAAACAAGCTTTGCACACAAATGAAGCAGTGTCTCATGCACATGCTCCCATAATTATCAATCCCCCTATATATTTACAAATTCATCATCTCCCAGAACTAGTATAATAGCCTGTTTTAGTCATTTGGCTTTGTTCCACCAGATAATCTATTTGTTTTGCACTTTACTTAGGTTTCACTGCAGACTCTCTACGCTGAATTAAGATAGACTGCATTTTCAAACTGCCAAATGGCTAGGAAGAATCTGAGACAAGTTAGTAAGCCTGTCGCACGGACTCTCAACACCTGTACATGCCAAGGAAGATTTAATTAGAAAATCATCTGCCCAGTGTACGCAACTGAATACATTTTATGCCTTTATTTACAGCTAGTGTTATAGAAAGGGTAGGTCAACACTGGAACAAAAGGCCTGGCTCAGCTGATTTGGACTCGGGCTCAGAGGCTAAAAACTGCAATATAGACATTCGGGCTCAGGCTGGAGCCCCTCCTCCCTGGCTTGGTCCCAGAGCTCGGGCTCCAGGCCGAGTGTCTACATAGCGATTTTACAACCCCACAGGCTGAGCCCCATGAGCTCAAGTCAGCTGACCCCTGCTAGCCACAGGTCTTCATTTGCTATGTAGACATATCTGAAATGGCACCACAACCCAATCCCAAGATGTGGGTGCAGCCTTCTCCCTTTTCTAGTCTGGGTTCACCTAGGACAACACCTGGTGCCTCCACCAAAGGAAACCCCTCCTAATGCAGAGAACACCAGGGGCCTGTCCCTTGGGAAAATATTAAACATACAATCACTTCAGCTCCAAGGGGCTCATATCCACCTTTCCTATCTCTTTTCTGAGATGACATGAACACTTCTCTCGGGTGGCAATATTTCTAAGGCACACAGCACCAAAGTATCTAGGTCCCATGAGACTGAATCAGAGCAGACTGCTGGGTCTGTGTGCACACCAGCAGGGAGATAATTCACCTAAAATGCCTGTTTCTTTACCACATGTTTCAACCCTCAGTGCTCATTGCTAAAAACATACCCACACAATAGGAAGGCCCCATTATACCAAATATATATGAATACTGGGTCAGGGGAGGTGGCCTCAACATCGTTCTAACTCTGAAGACATCATCTATAACACCCCGAGGGATCACGGCACTCCTGTCAAGTGTAATCTACAAAGCCTCATGGGGACAGGCTGACTTGGGATGTTCCTATAGTGATGGTGACAAACTGGCTGAAGAGGAGAACACATCAGAAATGGGAGTGAGAAAGCACGAGAGACAGGCAGTCTTGTGAATTCCTTTTATTTACCCTTTAGCGATATGACTGTATTTTCTGTTAGAACAAATCTTCCAGGCTGCCACGCTGCAGTTAGCAAATGCATTTTGTTTCACTAGAAGAGATACGCAACTGCATTTAGGAAGATTCACATCAGCAGTTCCTCCTCTCAGTACTCTGCATTACCCTGTGGCTTGCGGCAGAATTTTGGGATGTGTGGGTCCCCTAATCAGCTAAACCCTTGCACATCTGACATGTGTTCTCAAGGGCAGGTTCCCAGATTAACCAGCAAACTTCACAAGCAGTTTTGGCAAGACAAGGCATGGAAGATGACAAACACCAATGTCTGCCAAAGCCAATCCCCCTGCAATGTCAGGAAGCTGTCTGGATGTGATGAAAACGTGCCCCTTTAATCCTGACAAATGATCCTTGATTACTGCTGTAGAGGAAGGTGAAATAAATCCAAGGTCCCTAATCAATATACCCCAGGGAAAGTTACCTCAGGATTAAACAGGCCCTGGATGGCATCCTGCTTCTGTTGAAGTTCATGAGCATCTGGATGGCCCCCTCAAGGGTTGAGCTCACAACCCGGGGTTTAGCAGGCCAATGCTCAAACCACCGAGCTATCCCTCCCCCTCCTTATTATAGAAGCTTCTATTATCTTTTGATACTTAAAAATGTAACTCATTTGTATATGTACATTTACCTGCTTTAACCATATAAATAATTCTCATTTCCTTTTCCTGTTAATACAAAAAAGCTAACAGAATGTTGGGAATCATTAAGAAAGGGATTGATAAAAAGACAGAAAATATCATATTGCCACTATATAAATCCATGGTACACCCACATCTTGAATATTGTGTGCAGATGCGATCACTCCATCTTAAAAAAGATATATTGGAATTGGAAAAGGTACAGAAAAGGGCAACAAAAATGATTAGGGGTATGGAACAGCTACCATATGAAGAGAGGTTAATAAGACTAGGACTTTTCAACTTGGAAAAGAGACAACTAAGGGGGATATGATAGAGATCTATCAACTCATGACTGGTGTGGAGAAAGTAAATAAGGAAGTGTTATTTACTCCTCCTAACACAAGAACTAGGGGTCACCAAATGAAATTGATAAGCCGCAGATTTAACACAAACAAAAGGAAGTATTTTTTCACACAGATAGTCTGTGGAACTCCTTGCCAGAGAATCTTGTGAAGGCCAAGACTATAACAGGCTTCAAAAAAGAACTTGATAAATTAATGGAGGATCAGTCCATCAATGGCTATTAGCCAGGATGGCCTGGGATGGTGTTCCTAGCCTCTGTTTGACAGAGGCAGGTAATGGGCGACGGGATGTTCTGTTCATTTCCTCTGAAGCAAGTGGCATTGGCCACTGTTGGAAGACAGGATACTGGGCTAGATGGACCTTTGGTTTGACCTGATATGGCAGTTCTTATGTACATCTATATATAGTTTACCATAGGATTGGCTACAAGTATTGTCTTTGGTGTGAGATCTAAGGTTCAATTGACCTGGGATAAGAGACTGATCCTTTGGGATTGGGAATAACCTGAATATTTATCACAAAGGTAGATTCACCTGGGTGGCACAACAGACTGGGGTGCCCAAGTGGACTGTCTGTGACTCCATGTTAAGGCTATTGTACTGGTAGTGCCTGAGGAGTTTACACTTGATAATTGGTTGGGAAATCTAAGTATAGAACTCTCAGCCAGTTTGAGGTTTGTGCGCTGGTTTGTAACAGTCTGCCCTAAGGTCGGTGCTACCCCTCTTGAGCCACTTCTGGACAGAAACAGGCTGGGAACTCTCAGAATAGAGCCACTCAATCTTCATCCACCCAGGTTTTGTAATGAGACCTCAGCCAATTACTACAGGCAAGACACCAGATCCCTCGTTTTAACTAAAACATGTTTTGATGGAGCATTTTTAGAATACAGCTGCCTTGAAAAGGGACCTTTAAACCCTGCAGCAACAATGCTCTTTGTGAGCTAGGTTATGCAATCAAACCAACTTGTCTCATAAGTATAAATGGAACACAGATCATATTAGTACTTCTGGCAACCTATCCCTCTTTTTAACTAATCCCCTTCCTAACTCCTGGATTCCCCTAGGGTTGTGCCCTTCTCTGGATAAGTGAACTCTGGGCCATGGGTCCCCAATTCTATGTCATTGAAGAAAGCAATCTCTCAATCCAGAATGATGCAGGAGAATAAAAACTCACTGGAGAGCTGCATGTGTAGCAGACACACCATGATGAGAAAGGGAGGGTGCTTATCCAAGCCAGGCTCTGACTCAGATGCAGACACTGCCATCATCAGTCCCGAGATCTGGTTAAAATTATCAGCCAGGCTGGGCTGAAAAGGACCTGTGAGACTTTCCCTACTAGACACCTCTTAAGAGAGTTGTGACTACTATTAGCAACCCACTCACACTGAAGGAGGGACAGCTCCCTATCTCCATACAAAAGCAGAGCCTCCTAATTGGGCAGGAAGTGAAAAGTAAGGTGATAAACTAATTCAAGCCATTTCACAGAGAAATCCCCACACCCAATGAGACCAAAGATCCACTATTGGTGCCAATTATCTGCAGTGCAGTAGTGTACAGAGGCTCCAATCAGAATCAGACTCTGCCAGGCTAGAGACTCTCCAAACACAGAGTGAGATGAGTCCCAGCACCAGAGACAGTATAACGTAATCAATCCAGCCCAGCCCAATGGGCTTCTCAAACAGTGGCCAGCAACTGATGCTTCATAGGAAAGTGTAAAAAAAAAAAAACAAAAAAAAAACCCTTTTGGCCATGTGATTGAATAACTATCCATCGGAAAAGCTCATCCAAACCCAGGCAGCGAGTGACTGACTTTTGTCCTGAAGCAGGACGGTTATACCCACTATACATGTTTATCCTCCGAGGATATTTTCATTCAAAGAAGTGTCTAACCCTTTTTGGAATCCTACTAACCCAAATAATACCTTGTAGCACTGAGTACCATGGGCTGTTATTTGCTCAAAATATTTCCTTTCAGAAGTTTTAAATACATGCCTTTTATAGTTCCTGCTCCCCTCTTCTTGAATTGTAAGAGAGTAAACCGGAGCAGTAGAATTACCCTCCTTGCCATGCATTACTGTAGATATCTCTTTCTTGTTGCCTCTTACTCCTCTTTTCTCTAGATGGAACAATCTCTCCTCCTCCTGAGGACTTGCCATGCCTCTATCATTTTCATTGCCCTTCCGTGGGCTATTTCCATTTCTGTTATGTCCTTTCTGGGATGGGGTGATCAGAAATGAACATGAGGCTCAAGGAGGGGATTTCTGACATAGCCCCAGCCAGCATTTTAAAGGGTTTTACCATATTAAATTCAAACCACTATTTTACAAGCAGCTGATGTAAAGAATGCAAGGTGTAGATGGCACTATGGTGGTTCTTTAGGCCTGTGACTACAGATAATGCTGCCTCCTGAATACACTGCAAGCTGGACGGAAGCCCTGCTAAGGGGAAATTACAAGGATGGAGCCTCATGGTTTTGTGGGCTCATGCCACTATTGCAAAGTTATTGCAGGTCAGATAAGGGCACTGTGAGGCCCAAGAGCCCAGTTATGCCAATGGATAAAGGGCACACTTGTGTAACAGTAAAAGCAGCAAAGAATCCTGTGGCACCTTATAGACTAACAGACGTTTTGGAGCGTGAGCTTTCGTGGGTGAATACCCACTTCATCAGATGCAAATAGTGGAAATTTCCAGGGGCAGGTATATATATGCAAGCAAGCTAGAGATAATGAGGTTAGTTCAATCAGGGAGGATGAGGCCCTGTTCTAGCAGTAAAGGTATGAAAACCAAGGGAGGAGAAACTGGTTCTGTAGTTGGCAAGCCATTCACAGTCTTTGTTTAATCCTGAGCTGATGGTGTCAAATTTGCAGATGAACTGAAGCTCAGCAGTTTCTCTTTGAAGTCTGGTCCTGAAGTATTTTTGCTGCAGGATGGCCACCTTAAGATCTGCTATAGTGTGGCCAGGGAGGTTGAAGTGATCTCCTACAGGTTTTTGTATATTGCCATTCCTAATATCTGATTTGTGTCCATTTATCCTTTTCCGTAGAGACTGTCCAGTCTGGCCGATGTACATGGCAGAGGGGCATTGCTGGCATATGATGGCGTATATTACATTGGTGGACGTGCAGGTAAATGAACCAGTGATGGTGTGGCTGATCTGGTTAGGTTCTGACCTAACCACAGGATTCTTTGCTGCTTTTACAGATCCAGACTAACACGGCTACCCCTCTGATACTTGTGTAACAGTAAATCCCAGCAGGTCTGACAAACTTACAACACCCAATGTACCGTTGTCAGAATATTTATGCAAATGGTGTCTTGTACAGTATCGTATGAAAACTGGTGACACACTGGTCATGAGTATCATTGTGTGATATATGTACAGGGAGTGTCTACAGAATTGTGTGTGTGTACTGGAAATATGTTCTTAAAATGTGTTATGGAGGCAGCTGACAAACAAGCCTGCCCTACACAAAGTGATGTGGCTTTAAATGTCTACATGGACCAAGCTAACAGGCGGATGAGAAAACAGCAGGGCTTGATCACAAGTCAAGGACAACAAAAGTACATTTGCATTTAAGATAAACGAAGTCATCAAGCCAACTGAAAAAGCCAGTTGATCAGAGGATGAAGAAGGGTGTTGGTGTTTGTACCCCAAAGAAAAAGCAGCTGGGGAGAGGAACTTTGTCTGGGCTTCCTTTCCAAAGTATACATTTTAAAGGGTTGCTAGACTATTAAAGGGAAGAAAGGGGATGCCTTTGTCATTCTCATTTAAGGGACAAAAGGGGCCAGCCCTTTTGGAATCTGTGAAAGGTGGATCCCCCCAGCCATGTGGGATGAGTATTCTGCGGACTGACTGTAGGTGTGAAATTACCTGAGACCAGGAGTGTCATCTGTTAAATTTTAGATTGTAAAAAGCATTTTTATTTGTAACCATTTTCTGTTTCAGTCATCTCTGTGTGGGATCACTTCAATCTCGGTTCTTTATTAACACATTGTTCTTATATTATAAATCATCTCAGTGCTGTTATACTGAAGTCAGGTGGGCATCCTCAGTTGAGCCAAAAGGTTGGGTGTATCCTGCCTCTGGATACAGCACATGTACAGCTCAGCTGGGGCGACAGCTCCAGAGTAACATCCATCACTTAGCATGGGACACAAACTACAGTACCAGTAAAAACATGACGAGAAATGGCCAAGTTAGCTCATTAGGTCAGGTCATGTTCCCTCCAACAACCCATGCAAATGTAGTGTGAGGGGGAGAGAAGATTTAACAACATATATTGGTGTGACTGTTTTCGCAAAAGAGCCACTGGGAGCTTTACAACAAGCCGGATGAAAAAATAGAGGCCACTACAACTCTGTTACCTGTTTTAAATGCCATTAACTTTAATGAGAACAGACCGTGGCCCCATGAGACTTAACCTACTGGCTCCTGTCTTCAGCGTTGACAGTTTATTCTCATTTATCAGACACATTTCCACTGATGCATATAGGCTCCCAAAGCTGCACCTTGCCATTCACTGTGAAATCTCAGACTTTCGACCTGATTCTCTTTGTAAAATGTCTGTCTTTTCCTTATGAGGAAAGCAACATACTGTTTGGAACAAACTACACAATGCAGTCCGCTGCTCTCAGCCAAGCAGAGAAGGCCCCTTCCTGCAGGGGGATTTTGCCCAAGCAAAGACTGCAGGATTTGGCCTGGCATGTATATACACAGAGCAGTGTGTTCACCGGCACGTACACAGAATCACGCTATATGGAATTGTAATTAGCTCAATAATTTTTCTTTTCAAGCCAAAGGAACCCAAACTAACGTACTCCAATCACAAAGCTCTGGCTGTAATTTTGAGTACACAAATGAAGACAGTTCTCATGACATGCATGGAGCTCAGGTTTGCTACTGCACACGCAGTTTAGCAGCTGCAACAGATGCACAAAGCAAAAATAATTCTGCAGAGAGCCACATGCAGGGCCAGCTTTAGGAAGTGCGGGGCCCAATTCAAATACCTGGCAGCGGTCTGGGTCTTCGGTTGCACTTCGGCGGTGGGTCCTTCAGCCGCTCCGGGTCTTCTGCGGCACTGAAATGCCGACGAAGACCCGAAGCAAGTGAAGGACCCGCCACTAAAGTGCCGAACCGCCATCAAGTGAGTAAAAATTAAGAAGTTAGGTGCTCTTCTTTCGGTTGCAGGGCCCTCTTAGGTGCGGTTATGGAGGCCTCTTAGGCACGGGGCTCCATTCAGGGGAATTCGGGGAATCAGCCTAAAGCCAGCCCTGGCCACATGGAAGCTTCTCCATAGCCCTCAGAATGCTATGAGGCACATATTAAAGAGACTGGATGCCAGACTCCTTGGAAATGCAGTCTGACCGAGCCAGAAGCGAAAGTGGGCTGGTACAGTGTACCAGTAAGAAATGGCCACCAGTACCAGCCCCTACACAGCCGACTTTAAAGCGCTTTAACGTTGCTGCCCCTTTTGCCCCTTCTCCTCCCCCCCGGGCTGCCGACGCGGTAGGGCAAAAGGGATAGCTATCCTGGGGCCCAGTGATTTAAAAGGGCCCGAGGCTCCTAGCCACTGCTGCTGCTACTGGGGCGGTGTCTGGAGCCCTTTAAATTGCTGCCAGAGCTCTGGGCGGCGCGTGCTGGGCAGCTTGGAAGGGCTGGCTGGGAGAAGCTGACCTCCAGCCCTGTCCCTTCCACCCGAGGTCCCCCGCTTCCGGGGGCCCGGGGCCAGGCCCCCATACCAGTAAGTCTTTTATGGTACTTTCACCCCTGGACCTAGCCTCCCTGCTAGGCAGAAAGATGAGAGAAGTTTACTGCATTTTTGCCATTAGAACTTCATGTAAAATAGATTCAAGAATCCAGAGGCTGCTATTTTACTCTGCTACAAATAAAATAAAACTCACTGTTGCTATGCAGTGTGGCATTTACCACTCACCTTCTGGTTACATTTAGAGATAGGCCCAAGAGGCAAAAGTCAAATCCTTCCTCAAAGTTCAGGGTGTCCTGAGCCAGAAGTTTGCTTCAGGCCCAGCTCCAATTACTTTCTTGTCAGGCAAGTGACAAGAAATTTCCTGAGTCGTTTCACACAAAATGGTGATAACAAGAAAATACACAGGGTGCGTCGATGCTTAAAACACTGCAGCGGCATAGTGTGCCACTGTAGCACTTCGGGGAGGACGCTACCTACACCGAGGGGAGGGATTCTCTGGATGACACAGGGACTCCACCTCCCTGAGAGGAGGTAGCTAGGTCAACGGGAGAATGACCTAGTGCTGTCTACACTGGGGATTAGGTCAGTTTAACCACATCGTCCAGGGGTGTGGATTTTTCACACCCCTGAGTGACACAGTTATACCAACCTAATTTCCTAGTGTAGCCTATGCCTTACAGTTCCCTAATAATTTGCACATTGGAAGAACCTGCTCTGGAAAGGGACAACAGTACCAGGGTTTGGGAGTGAATGCTCAAGTCAATAGCTATAGGGTCTCAGTCACACATTTTAATGGGCTGTATGTCTAGAATGTGTATTCAACATAAAGAGCTGTATATTTTACAGTCTGTACAGTGATTCTAGCTCTGAGACATCTGATCTCACCTTTCATGATACCAGCCCAGATTTCAGAGAAGAAATTTCAGCGAATAAAATGTCAGAAACCAGCTGCAGTAGCAGCTGAAATCCAGTCGGAGTGAAGACATTTTTCAGCACCTGACAGCAATGGTAATACAACGGATCATAAGGCTTCCAAATGAATTTCATCCTCAGGTGCTAACTTTTATTACTGTGAAAATACTGTTATCAACCCTTGGCATAAAGCCCACTCATTTTAACAAAACCATGGTCAGTTTCTAAATTCAGTCCCAGAAAGTACGTCAAATCTGGTCAATTTAGCTATTTTATCAGCATGTATTACAACCTACTTGAAAGGCAGTTGTGTTGCAATCAGCATTTCACAAAGCTGGGATGGGGGATATTTTGGCAGCTAAGGACAAGATGCACACTCAACCACAGCCTTAGAATAATTTGGGCTCAAAACAGCATCATCAGACGTAGGGAGTCTGAAATTAACCGCCGAAAGCCCAGCTGATCTATGAAAGGTCTTACTACACAGGGCACTATCAAGCTCCATGGGAATAATTTACAAAGTGACAAAACTGAAGCATGGTGCAGCCATGACTGAGCAACCTTGCATCCTAAAGTACCGCCAAAAAAAAAGGGTGACTGGTAAGAAAGGCTCCAAATGACAACCTGTAGTTCCCGGAACTTTGGAAGAGAAGCTCAGTAATCAGCAGTGACAGGGGGACCATATGTCCTGTTTTGGCCGGGACAGTCCCTTTTTTAAGCTCTGTCCCAGCTGTCCCAACTTTTTTTTTTTTTTTTTTTTGCAAAAGTGGACATTTGTCCCATTTTCTCTTGCCGACTTGATCAGTTGGCAAGAGCAAATGGGACAAATGCCCACTTCTATCAAAAAAGAGGGGTGCGGTGTGAAGGAACATGCGGGGAGCGAGTGGAGATGCCAGGCCCAAGCAGGGGGGGAGTGTTCCAGCATGGGGGGGTGGGGAGACGCAGGGTTCCAGCAACTGGCGACAGCCTTGCACAGAGGTATGGGTGGGGGGAGGCTCAGGCAAGCAGCTCAGGGTGTCTCATTGGGAAATACAGTCACCCTAGGCAGTGAGGAACACTTAAAAGGAAATGGAAAAGCTGCAACCAGAGCTGTGCAGACCCTTAATCCTGGACTGGAATCCAGCCAGAAACTCAGTGCATGCTTAAAGTTGGCAACCTTTCCTCATTTTCTTTATCCAAACACTGACCAATTTTCAAAGCATAATACAGGTGAACAGACTTCAGAGAAAGGAAAACACTGCCTATTGCTTCCTCTCTGTTTAATCTTCGAGGTGCAAGTATTCAGTACCTTTGTGTTTATTTACTGAGCACCAATTGTGCTCCTGTATCATACACTAGGAAGAGGGAGATCCAGTCCTTGCCCTGGTAACATTTGTGTTTCTTTTCTCCATGTCAGCATCACTCCTGCAGTTGCCTTTTTAAACAACAGCAACACCTTTGACAATAGCAGAAAGACAGACTTATAGCAGACTTCAGACAGGGACTTGCATTTCCAATAGCCCTGACCTGCCTGGGCTCCCACGAGACCCAACATTAAACTACTGTAACAGGATCAGCTGTCTCCCAAGTGCCCCTGGTCGCCAGGGGTGGCTCTGCAGCCTCCTCCCTCAATCTCCCTTCTTCGACTCCTCAAATACTCATGAGAGACTTTCACAAGTCCCAACAACAGCCCCTCTTGGGGTCTGGTTTATTGAGATGAACTTCAAAATTAACACAAAAGTCTTCTACCCCAGCCTTAGGTTGAGCCTAGCCCTTCCTCCCTGAGGTACTCTCTCTTCTGGCTCTCTGAGCCTGCCTTCTTTACCTTCCCCCAACAGGGACAAACCTTCCAGCTACAGCTTTCTAGCCTGACTCCCTTCCTCAGGGAGCACTGCAGGAGATACTCTCTTCCCTCAGTGTCACCCTGCAATCCCCTCTCAGCTGCTCACAGGCCTCTGTTTTCCCCTCCCCTCAGAAAAGGACTTGGTTTAGTCACATGACCATCTGTCACATAACTTAATTCACTCCCTCAACCTGGGCAAACAAATCCGCTGTGCCACAGGTGGGCTCAGACCGATCTCCCTTTAAAAGGGCCAGCCACCCTGTAACAACGACAAACATTCTTTTTATTAAGTTTATTTCTCCCACTCTTACCCTGAAGTTCTTGCTCTACATGGCACTATTTACTGTTTGTCAGAGGGTGGAGATGGATGGCAAGAGAGAGATCACTTGATCATTGCCTGTTAGGTTCACTCCCTCTGGGCATCTGGCATTGGCCACTGTCTGTTGACAGATACAGACCCGGTACGGCCGTTCTTATGTTCTTATGTTCTAACCTGCTGCAGTGCAGCCACACTCCTCCAGTTAGTATTAATGAGAATGTGCAGGGAGCTTACTGCACATCCCATTGAATACTTACCCAACCTTTCCCATTCACTGAGTCTTTTAATCATTTGTGCTTCCAGACTTGCCCAGTCTCTGTCCCCTACCGATTGATTTGTTCCATAACCTTCTTTAAACCTCTGATTTTTATGCTATCCCCTCTTACCTCTCTATCATTTGGCCTTTTCAGACTCTATTTAACGTGCATCACCTCTTCTGCCTTAAAATTTTGCTCCCTGGCCTGATGCCTCTTTATGCTTGGCTTGATATTTGCAAATTGTCATTGTTTCCTTTTCCTCAGCCACATTTCCCTGCTTTCTTCCCCTCCATTGTGCATTTGCCTTACATATCATCTCTGAAGCAAAGGGACATTCTAACATCTCTCGCCATTTGTGTTTGCTTAAGGTAAGCTTCTGGCTCCAGCTGGAGTCCATACACTATTGCAGATTTCGCCTTTCCTAGCCTCACGCACAGTTCTGCTAACTTTCCTCTTTATTGATATCCATACGTGTTCTGGAAGTAACAGTTTATCACAGTACTTAGCTTAATAAGCCTTAATGTACATGTTCGGCCTGTAGTGATAATTTTGCATATTTCCTCAGAAACTGTAAGGCCCTTGTTAACTAAGGAGATATGTAGTTAAACAAACATTTGTGTAGCCTCTGTGGGACTCATATAAAGACAAAGCCATTCTCACAATTAAAGCAATGTGAACTCATGCTAAAACCCTTTGACTTAAATGTCTTCAGATAATCAGTACCTACTCAGCAAATGAGCCATGGTTTGTAACCACAGTGTCTCATTATTCTTCTAAACTCAAATCATATGGGACCCAATTCTGTGAGGTGAAGAGTATCTTCAATTCCCATTGACTTAAATGGAAATACAAGGAACTCAGCTCCCCATCAGATCAGGCTCAGAGTCCCCTAGTAAAAGCAACAGTCTTCAGTAGAAGAGACTCCATCTGTCACCTTAGAGTATATGTACCACCCTTTACAGTCTCAGTCTTCATACAGCTTCTTGCTCCTATTTTTAATATTAAGTCTTTACCAAGGATAACAGTATACAACCAAGAGAGAGCTACACACTCCTTTCACAGATCAACCAACCCCTTAAACCCACCCAAAAACCAAAACCTCACCTAACAAAGCAAACCCAGTGACCTGTTACTTGAAGGTAGAAAGCACATGTAAAGATGAAACCTTCCTAGTGTAGCAATCCTTCCAGCCACCACAGCATCATACATTTACAAACATTAGTCCTAAACCCATCTGTGTAATCCCCACCTCAATCCAGCAGAGTCCTAATTTGTTGACCTTCAGGACACCATGGAAAGCCCATTTTCCATTGCTTTTTAATGTGGGGGGGCTTACTTTAGCATTCACAGCTTGTAGCTTTGTTAGCGGCCTATTTCAGCTCAGATGTGACAGAACGTTTTTATTGTAAATGGTGCATGCACCTAGAGCTATTTTGAATCGGAATCCATAAATTGGCTGGCTGTGTTCACAAATACATCTCCTTGGCTCCATCTGAGTAAGGTGGCCATCCACTCCCTCTCTCTGGGGTGGAGGTGGAGAGCAGTGTGTTTGCAATGCCTTCAAATTCTTATTGGACACCATTAATCCAGTTGGCACTAATGATGCCCTCTTTGCTTCAGAAGAATCCTTTAGGACAGTGGTTTTCAACTTGTGGTCCACAGACCGCTGGGGGTCCACAGACGATGTCTAAGATTTCCAAAGGGGTCTGCGCTTCCATTTGAAATTTGTGGGAGGTCCCCAAATGAAATAAGGTTGACAACCACTGCTCTAGGACACAGACACTAGGACTAGCCATCAAGCTTATGCTTACAATGAAGGTCATTGTGCCTGTCACCCTTTCCCCATGTGCACAGATGAACAGAATCTCAAGGGGATAGATAAGGTCTCCCCCACTGTTCTGACAGTTCTAACCTAAACGTGTAGGTCTCAGACCCAACCTGTAAAGACTGGGTTACATTTTATATTCATGTTCGTTACCATTTTATAACTAAAGAAGAGCTTGTCCCAGCTCATCTCCTATGTCGATTTTAGCCGTGTAGTACAGGTCCATCGCAGAGCCTGATCATCCATGTCTCCATTTCCCCTCTGGTTCTCAGAAGAATTCTCTCGCACGCACACATTTTGAACATAATCTCGCCTGCCAGGGACAGGTTTATTAAGACATGACACAGCAAACACAGACAGCTCCCTTGTCTCCCAGGCACAAGCAGTTCCTTCCTTGAGAAACAGGGTTTCATAATTAGTATGTTGCTTCCACCCCTCTAGGCACAGCTCTTTTTGCTCCATGATGCAGGACTCTCCATCCCGTTCTCTTCCCCTTGGCACAGCATTGTCCATTCACCCCTCCAGGAGGTACAGCCAAAGATGTGAAGGAGCTCACTCCCCTCTTCTACCCTGTGCTCCAGCCTTGAAGCCCTATCTAGGTAGGCTGACCAGACAGCAAGTGTGAAAAATCAGGACAAGGAGTGAGGAATAATAGGAGCCTGTAGAAGAAAAAGCCCCAAATATCAAGACTGTCCCAATAAAATCGGGACATCTGGTCACTCTATATCTAGGTCACCTGCTTCAGTCTCATTAATCAGCATCACTATTCCCACAGGGCTACTTCCTGTTCTGGCTGGCTGCCTTTACTCTTAAATCCTTTACCCCAGCCCTTCCTCTGGTTTCTTCCATTCCTCCCTTCTTTGTGCTAAGACCCTGGGGCTCTGTTTCCAGGCATTCTGCCTGGTGGCTGTATAGAATCTTACCCTCAGGTCTTGCCTTAGCCCTGATCTCACCTACTATGAGCAGCTGGCTCTTTTCTAGTACATCTTGTTTCCATCCTGTGGTCATATGACCCCACTGTCATGTGTCCCATCTGCAAATTACCACTCCCAAAAACCCAGCCTTAAAGGAACTACCTCCTCATACAAGGCATTCTGGGCTGCCTCAAAAGATCAGCAGCCAGTTAAACTATACTAAGGCAGCACTATTAACACACATCAAATTCATGCATATGGGAACTTAGGGATGAATAGACCGGTGGGCCTAGATGCTTCAGACATCATTATCTGGCTTGCATTCCATTTTCACTGGCTCACAGGATGTAGATCTTTAACGTGAGAAGCAATCCATTTAGAAGCTGGATTCACTCTCTCAACGCTTGCCTTGACATTCTTAAATGGCAGAGAACTATTCTTTAACTCTGTTATGCATTTCAGGTGTCATTTGAATGAGACACTTCAGAGGACCTAACTGTTTCTAATGGGAATTGAAATTTTCCCAATACCAACACAGTTTCCAACCCCGATCATTATGGGGATGCCTGTGCAGCCTTAAACATTACACATATCCTTTTTAAAACCCGCTAATATCCCAAAGATTGCAGGGATCTATGATGGGTTCTGCATGAGGCCTTTTAGCCAAAAAACCCCAACATTGCTACCATTGGCTCAAATGGGGGGAACTCTTGGGTGAACAGGGCTCAAGGTAGTTGCTGTTGTTTTTACACTGATCATGCTCAGACATGGCCTAGGCAATGCACTGCTTGAAACATCAGCAGCTTGTCTACACTAGCACTCCCACTGTTGCTCACACAAGCAGAGCTGAACTGGTGATAGCAACTTTAGCTTGTGTTCTACAGCAGGCAGAAGCATCAGTTAAAGCACAAACAGCACAGAGAGCAGCTCACTTTTCCCTGGACTGGGTGCTAGAGACATCAGCATCACCAGGGGCGACACCACACTTGAATTCAAGACCAGGCAGGTACACAGCAGAAGAAATGATGCTCCTGATTGGTTTAAAGTCTATTTATTTGATATTTTAAAGTCTTCACAGGTGCTGGCTTAATGAAAGGGGGGTAGTACAATTTGTAATTGTTAGAGGGCAGAAGGGTGGTCTGAGTGGATAAAAGACAGGGTCAGGAGACATGGAGCTAGTCACTTACGTTATCCTCTGCTTCCGTTTGCTCAGCCCTGACACCACACTTGGTGCCCTTCAGGCAGGAACCTGAGCTGCTTATGCTCTCTCTCAGATCACGTATGATCAGCTTTTAGGGATTTTTGATGTTTTTAATTATCTATTTGAATGTCGCATATGTAATCCTCCTGCCCGTCACAGTTGGCAGCAACAAGGGCCGGATTCAGTATCTAGGGCTTCCTTTTCAAACACACAATGCAAAACTGGCTCGAGCCCCCACCCAATGACCTGGGACAATTACATACCACTCCCCTGGATGCCTCTGCGAGGCATTACTTTCCCTCTCACAAGCAGAATCTGAGTGTAGCAAAAGCCTTTTAATAAAGGAGAGAAACAATGTGGCATTATGTTGGGGAAACACCACAAACAGGATTCATAACACAAACCATGAGCAAAAGACCTACCCCCAAGTAAGTTTGGCAGTGTCCTTTTCCCCTCGGGGTCTTAAGTCCAGCCACCCAACAGTCACCCCACCCACAGTTTCTGACCTTGGTCAGTGCAGCCCCCAAAGTTCAGAAGTTCCTCTGCAGAGTTTATCTCCCAGCCTGGGTGGAAGTGGGGGAGGTATGGGCGGAGGCATTTTACATGCTCCGCTGCTTGGGTTGACAGCCGATTGCCACACCTCTCTGGGGGGGTCTGCTACAGTCTTCACCGCCAGCCGTCCTGCTATCCGCTCCTCTCCGCTAGCCATCCTGCTAGCCACTCCTCTTCGCCAGCCACTGTGCTATCTGCTCCACTCACCAGGCCTCTCTGCTATCTGCTCCTCTCCGCTAGCCATCCTGCAAGCTGCTCACCAACTCACCTTCAGCCCCCACCCTTTAACACAGCTTTCAGCAATCTCAGCTCTTTAATGACTTCAGCTCTCAATGATTTTCGCTGGTAGTAGGGGAGCCTCAGTGCTCGTACACCACTAGCCCAAAATAGGTCTAACACTTAGACCTAGGTATCACTGATTTCAGCTCTGCAGCACAAAAGAAGACTCCTAAACAAGTCAAAATTAGCTCTGTTATCATTCACTAGAGAGAACAGAAATAAAAGTGTTGTTTAGGGCTCTCAAAAGGAGCACATACCTACCCCCAGCACCTCTCAATACACTGGGCTTTGGAACCCATGTCCCTTGCCTAGCGAGTGCTATTTAGTTGAGGGCAAGTCCCTCCGTCATAAAATGTCAAGTATAGTTCTACTGTCTTTGATTCTCATAACCAGGATAACAATCCTTTATTACTCCTGCCCCAATAACAAAGAGACTGGGGATCCCACAGCAGCCAAAGTGACCATTTGGACAAGCAGTCCCTTCACGCTAGGCAGGGTGGGTGTGCCCATGCAAACGACGTCAGTCCCTGAAGTCCTTTTCCACAGCTCACCACCAGGTGTCAGGGGAGAGCTCATTCTGACTCTGCCTACACATACTTGAAAGTAAGGAACTAACAAAACTGGCATTGTGTGGGCAGCAGCAGTGCAGGCTTCCTCCCCACACAGCGCTGCCAATTCACCTCACCCACAGAACCCTCACAGCCATCTGAAGGAGCCGCGAGCTACAGACTCTGCTCTGCTCACTTGTTACCTCAGGAACGCCAGGGAGCATTTGACACTTAGCTGGCAGTCACAGCCTGTGCACGCTGCCAAGGTCTGTCAGGTGAATCCCAAGGGAGGGGCCCTGAGGGGATCTCACATGCAAGGAAGCAGAACAACCACCTTTGCTCCAAAATATGTACATGTGCTCTTAAAAAAGCAGCAAAACCAAGAAGAAAAGGATTCCACAACAATCATCTGAGGGTCTCCTGTTTTCCTGTTTAAAAGATTCAGTCTGAGAAGCAGGAGTTCAATCTGCTGAGAATAAGGTCCATGCACTTCAACCCTGACTTGAAACATCTGCTGTTTAATCCGTTCAGTGCACCTCAGCCTTAACCTCCATCCGTGGGTCTTACCTGATCACATGTTACACTCAAGCCAAAATGGGAAGCTTCCCTGTGAAGTGAACCAAATATCCACTAAAGATTATGAAAACAAGCAACACAGTTGCACTTGTGACGCAGGACAGCACTTCAGTTCTCTAGAGGGGTAAAGACCTGCTCTTCAGCCCACCACATCCCCAGCACGATAGTTTTAAAATAAAAAATGCCTCGTGAAAGTTTCAGTGTTGCCAATTCTTGTGATTTTATTGTGAGCCTCATGATATTTGGTGTTTTTCTTAAAGCCCCAGCTGCTGGTATCAACAGATGGCATGAGAAACTCAGCTTTCTTGTTTTAAAAATGCAAGTTTCTAGTGCTCACGGTTGCAGAGAAAAGCTTGGAAGCATGAAGCAAGTGTGCCCTATAAGCTCAGAAAACAAGTAGGCAAAAAAAAAAAAAAATCCAAATGATCCAAAAATCCAATCCAAAAAAAAAATCTCATGATTGTTAAGCCAGACTCAGGATTCTGAAGGCTTGGGGTTGGCAATAGTATGTTACTTAAATTCTTGTTACCGAGATGAAGAACAAAGGCACACTACTCCTGCTAAAAAGAAAAACATGTTTCATGACTGTGCCTGGAACAGAGTAGTCATTTCCAGAAGCAACAATGTATTATTAATGACAATAGATGGAGCAAGGGTTGGCTGCAAGTTTTAATTTACAACTTAAACCCCTCTGACATTTCACTGGGGCCGCGGGAGAAGGGAGGCGATGTAGCTACACAGCTATCCTTGGAGCTGGATTCTGAATGTCACATCTTTTTCAAAAACACACCCATCCACTCCCAAAGACAAAAAGCAAGACTTGCAAACTGGATGCAAACCAGACAGGCAGAGAGAACATGAGCATTCGTGGCCTGCTGCAGTTGAATTATACAGTGTGATAGAAATACATGGACAGCTCTAGGGAGGGGTATGTTAAAGTAATGGTAAGAGTTTACCAAAAAATAACTGTTTCACAAGGAAAGGATAATGCACAGCCATTTCTGCTACTGTTCTGAAGCAGGGATTGTTAAAAGGAGACTCCTTATTCCACTCCCTATATCCTCCCCTCCCATTAGCGCAAAGAGAAGGTAAATATGCTACATACCCCTCAACAGTGGGCTGTAGTTCATGCACGTCTCAGTTAAGAACCTCTGAGCGATTGCTGTGGTACTCTCAGACCCTTCCCTCAAAAAATAAAAACAACAGGCCCACTTCTCATCTCACTAACACCAGTGCAACACAGATGACTTCAGTAAAGTTGTTCCTGATTTACACTGGTTTGAGAATTGGACCCAATGAACAGATGGGATCCACAAGCTACTCTTTAATTAAGTTCTATAACACTGTCAATGAAAAAGAAATAATACACAACAGTCCGGGCCCTGATCATGTGAGCAGTCCCACTGAGTAAATAACATTACCCAGCTGTGAGCGTCCACAGGACTAAAGCCCTGGTCAACCCTAAAAACCTTTCCTGCTTTAGAGGAAAGAGGCAATTCCTGTTGCAGCTCATTCACTTTCACACAGTAAGGTAGTCAGATATGCCCATTATGTGGATAACATACTAACCAGCTAAAGAGCTCAGGTTTGTAAAAGACACCTATCACCATGGTATCAAAGCACAGACAGAATTAAGAGAAGAAAGCTCCAACCAAAAAGAGGTGTGTTCCTTTCCCCCTTCCAATAGGTGGGTGACTTGCATGTATTGTCTGGGCGTGAATTCCTTTTCTCCTGTCTCTGGCACCATTCCCAGTGGAAGCCTCCATCAAACTGAAGAAACTTCCATCTAGATCTGAATGCCATCAGACCTGGGCACAATCTGCTCTCTTTCGTCAGCATCCCACAATCCTTGTCTCATTGTTGAAAACGCTCTGTCTGCAGCACCTGTCACTATCTGCATTGATCCAGCTGCATTGTCTTGAGGAACACAGTTAACTTGGGGAAAGTGATCAAATAAGAACATAAGAATGGCTATACTGGGTAAGACCAATGATCCATCTAGCCCAGTATCCTGACTCCTGACACTGGCCAATGCTAGGTGCTTCAGAGGGGATGAATAGAGCAGGGCAACTACCGAATGATACTTTCTTATATTTGTTTTAACCTGCCGCCTATCAATTTCATTGGGTGACCCCTGGCTTTTGAGTTATGTGAAGGGGTAAATAACACTTCCTTATTCACTTTCTCCACAACAGTAATGATTTTATAGACTTATATCAAATACCCCCTCTTAGTCGTTCCTTTTCTAAGATGAACAGTCCCAGTCTTTTTAATCTCTCCGCAGATAGAAGCTGTTCCATACTCCTAATAATTTTTGTTGCCCTTTTCAGTAGTTTTGCCAATTCTAGTATATCTTTTTAAGATGAGGCGACCGGAACTGCATGCAGTATTCAAGGTGTGGGTGTACCATGGATATTTATAGTCGCATTATAAAATTTTCTGTCTTATCTATCCCTTTCCTAATGGTTCATAACATAGTTAGCTTTTTTGACTGCCGCTGCACATTGTCCAGATGTTTTCAGAGAATTATCCACAATGACTCCACGATCTTTTTCTTGAGTGGTAACAGCAAATTTAGAACCTATCATTTTGTATATATAGTTGGGAGTATGTTTTCCATTTTGCATTACTTCACACTTATCAACATTGAATGTCATCTGCCATTTTCTTGCACAGTCACCCAGTTTTGTGAGATCTCTTTGTAACTCTGTGCTTTCACCTTTGTACTTAACTGTCTTGAATAATTTTGTATTATCTGCAAACTTTGCCACCTCACTGTTTACCCCTTTTTCCAGATCATTTATGAATGTGTTAAATAGCACTGGTTCCTGTACAGATCCTTGGGAGACGCCACTATTTACCTCTCTTCACTGTAAAAACCAATCATTTATTCCTACCCTTTGTTTCCTATCTTTTAACCAGTTACTGATCCACGACAGGACCTTCCCTCTTATCCCATGACTGCTTACTTCACTTAACAGCCTTTGGTGTGGGACCTGCCACAGGCTTTCCAAAAGTCCAAGTACACTATAGCCACTGGATCACCCTGGACCATGTTTGTTGACCATCTCAAAGAATTCTAATGGATTGGTGAAGCATGATCTCCCTTTGCAAAAGCCATGTTGAACCCAATATGCTGGGGAAGAGTCATCTATGAGTCTGATAATTCTGTTCTTTACTACAGTTTCAATGAATTTGCCTGGCACTGAAGTTAGGCTTACTGGCCTATAATTGCCAGGATCGCCTCTGGAGCCTTCTTAAAAAATTGGTGTCACATTAGCTATCCTCCAGCCATCTGGTACTGAGGCTGATTTAAGGTTAAATACCACAGTTAGTACTTCTACAATTTCATATTTGAGTGGTGAATATCATCTGCTGCTGGTGATTTATTACCATTAAATGTATAAATTTGTTCCAAAACCTCCTCTACTGACACCTCAGTCTAGGACAATTCCTCAGATTTGTCACCTAAAAAGAATGGCTCAAGTGTAGGAAACTGGCTCACATTCTCTGTAGTGAAAACTAATGCAAAGAATTCATTTAGCTTCTCCAGAATGACCTTGTCCGCCTTGAGTGCTCCTTTAGCTCCTTGACCATTCAGTGGCAGGCTTCCTGCTTACGAGGTACTGAAGTTTTTTTGCTGTTATTTTTTGCATCTTTTACTAATTGCTCTTCAAATTATTTTTTTGGCTTGCCTAGTTATATTTTTACACTTGAAGTGCCAGAGTTTATGCTCCTTTCTATTTTCATCATTAGGTTTTACTTCCAATTTTTAAAGGATGTCTTTTTGTCTCTAACTACCCCTTTTAATCTGTTGTTGAGCCTGGTAGTATTTTTTTGGTCCTCTTATTGTTTCTTGGGGACGCTGGGGTAGGGTATATATTTAGTTTGAGGCTCTATTAATTATGGTGTTTTTTAAAAGCTTCCATGCAGCTTGCAGGCATTTTACTCTTATGAAAATCCATTTAACTAGCTTCTTCATTTTTGTGTAGTTCCCCTTTTTTTTTTTTTTTTTTTTTTTTTTAAGTTAAATGATACGGTGGTGGGTTTCTTTGATATTTTCCCCCAGACAAGATGTTAAATTTAATTACATTATAGTCACTATTACCAAGCATTTCAGGTATATTCACCTCTTGGACAAGGTCCTGCGTTGCCACTTAGGACTATGTCAAGAATAGCCTCTCCCCTTGTGGGTTCTAGGACTAGCTGCTCCAAGAGTCATTAATGGCATCTAGAAATTTTATCTCTGCATCCCATCCTGAGGTAGCAAATACCCAGTCAATACAGAGATAGCTGAAATCCCCAGTTATCACTGAGTTTTTTGTTTTGGTAGCCTCTCTAATCTTCCTGAGCATTTCACAGTCACCATCACCATCCTGGTCAGCAGTATATTCCTACTGATGAAATTTCTATCCATAAAAACTCCATGGTACCGTTTGATTCACTGAAGATTTTTACTATATTTGACTCTATGATTTCTTTCATATATAGTGGCATTTCCCCAACAGCATGACCTACTCTGTCATTCCTATGTATTTTGTTCTCTGGTATTACTGTGTCTCATTGATTATCATCATTCCACCAAGGTTCTGTGAGGCCTGTTACATTAATATCCTCATTTAATGCCAGGCACTCAAGTTCACCCATCTTAATATTTATCTTCTATCATCTGTGACAAGCACTAATAAAATGTGTGAATATTTAGTTGTCTTCTTTCATGGGATTTTACTGAATTGGCCTCTTTCCTACCTGTACTTTATCAACTTCTATTCTCTCCTTTTTACTAGGATATAGAGAATCCCCTTTAATAAATCCTCCCCTAAGGGATGTCTCTATCAGAACCATGTACTTCTCTGCTACTGTCGGCTTTCCCCAGCCCTTAGTTTAATAAATCATCTACAAACTTCTTATACACACCAGCAATCTGGTTCCATTTGGTGTCGATGGAAGCCATCTTCCCTTTACAGCTCCTTCCTTTCCCAAAAGGTTTCCTAGTTCCTAATAAACCTACATCCCTCCTCCCAACACCATTGTCTTATCCACCATTGAAACCCTGCAGGGACAGTCTCAGTGCCAAGAAGACACCATGACATCATCTGGAAGGAGGGTCCCAACTATGGGATCGCTTCCCTCCACTCCAGCTTGATGTTCTCCTTCCCTGAGACTTTCATCCTTCGCAACAGCACAGAGGCTGTCAGACTGGGGGTGGGACCCGCTTCTACTGAAAAGTCTCATGTATGTAACTGTCTCCTTTCGCTCCTCCAGTTCAGCCACTCTAGTCTCAACAGCGCATACTCAGTCTCTGAGGTCTATGAGCTACACGCACTGAATGCACACACATGTAATGTGTCCACGAGGAAGGTAATCACACATATTGCATCCACTCTAATAAACTGGATAGGCCCACTCTGCTATCCAGGTTCCTGAAACACCAGCGAACGTGACCGAGGGGTGGGGCTTTGCACAGCCACGAACCCACCTTCTCCCTACACCAGCTGCCTTCTCAGACCCTCCAACCTCTGATCCACGAAGTCTCGTTGGAGTGGCACAGTGGCCTCCAACTCCACAGCTCCAATCCATGTTTTCAGAAGGGGAAACTGATGCAGACTGTTTTAAAAAACATATGCATAAAGCCCCAGTGCTGGGACTGGGAGCCAGGAGTTCCTGCTTCCCTGTCCCATGCCGTAACAGGGCTGGCTGCCTCCTGAGCACTTCCTTGTGGCCAGAGGTCACTCTGTGGTATCCTGCCACCAGTTTCTCCTCTCTTCCGGGCCCCTTAACTCACAGTCCACAGGTAATTGAACTTTTCCCTCCTGGGGTCCCATTTACTGAGTCCTTACATACTGGGATTCCAGGCCCCAAACCCAGTTCATCTGCTTTCTCCCTTTACGTAGTCCCCAGTCCTCCTTCCCAGAGCTAGGTCCCAATTCAAACTCTCTCAGGTTTCACCTGGCTAAAGCTCAGCCCTCCTCAGCCCCGTAGCTTCCAGGCCCCATCCTCTCAGTCAGGGTCTCTAGCAAGACCTGGGCCCAATACCACCAGACAGCCTTCCCTCAGCACTCTGGGTCTGGCTTCCAGCCCCAAACCTTTCCCTCCATCAGGAACCCTAGCAGGAGTCTCCTGATCACGGCAGCTTCCCTGGGCTTAGGATCTTCACTGCAGAAGCTTTTCGCACTCTGCAGTCTCTCTACCACTTTCTGAGCTTCCTCCTTTGACTGCAGCTCTTTATAGGCCAAGGTGAGGCTCATTCTGTAATCCGGGTTGGCTAGCCCCAGCCCTTCAGCAGCCAGCCACCAGGACACATCCACCCCCTCTTGAATCCATATTAACATGTTTGTGAATTTTCTTATTTTTTTAAACTTTTATATCCTGGGTGAACAAATGTCTCCTGTTCAGAGAGTTCCTACTGTATGGAGCAAAGAAGAATGATTCAAGATTCTTCTGGAATCAATATGCTCCACGGAAATTTTAGCCCACTCTTGCTCTCTCTGGTCTTGCACAGTTTAACTGCTACTGGGGCATTTCACACCATCTCCCACTTTGCTCCTGTTGAGATGTGGAGACTCTTCACAAGGAGCAAAGTATTTGCAGAGATTTCGCCTAGAACCCAGGCTTCCCTACCGCCCGCCCCACCACCACCACCCAATGAATAGCTTTTATTGTCCACACAGTGAGTTCAATATACCCTCATGCATATAGCTCTCCTTGAAGTATGGAAAGCACAGCACACTTGACTTTCAACTAAGACATTCATAGAATCATAGAATATCAAGGTTGGACAGAATCTCAGGAGGTTATCTAGTCTAACCCCCTGCTACAAGCAGGACCAATTCCCAACTAAATCATCCCAGACAGGGCTTTGTCAAGCCTGACCTTAAAAACCTCTAAGGAAGAAGATTCCACCACCTCCCTAGGGAACCCTCCTAGTAAAAAATCTTTTCCTAATATCCAACCTAAACCTCCCCCACTGCAACTTGAGACCATTACTCCTTGTTCTGTCATCTGCTACCACTGAGAATAGTCTAGATCCATCCTCTTTGGAACTCCCTTTCAGGTAGTTGAAGCAGCTATCAAATCCCACCTCATTCTTCTCTTCTGCAGACTAAATAATCCCAGTTCCCTCAGCCTCTCCTAATATCATGTGCTCTAACCCCCTAATCATTTTTGTTCTCCTCCACTGGAGTCTTTCCAATTTTTCTTGTAGTGTGGGCCCCAAAACTGGACAAAGTACTCCAGATGAGGCCTCACCAATGTCAAGTAGAGGGAAATGATCATGTCCCTCGATCTGCTGGCAATGCCCCTGCTCATACAGCCCAAAATGCCATTAGCCTTCTTGGCAACAAGGGCACACTGTTGACTCATATCCAGCTTCTCATCCATTGCAACCCCTAGGCCTTTTCTGCAGAACTGCGCCTAGCCATTCGGTCCCTAGTCTGTAGCAGTGAATGGGATTCTTCCATCCTAAGTGCAGATCTGCACTTGTCCTTGTTGAACCTCATCAGGTTTCTTTTGCCCAATCCTCTAATTTGTCTAGATCCTCTTGGATCCTCTCTCTATCCTCCAGCGTATCGACGACTCCTCCAGTTTAGTGTCATCTGCAAACTTGCTGAGAGAGCAGTCCTCCCATTCTCCAGATCATTAATGAAGATATTGAACAAACCGCCCTTGGGGCATTCCGCTTGGTATCTGGCTGCCAACTAGAATGGAGCTGTTATCACTATCCATTGAGCCCGACGATCTAGACAGCTGTCTATCCACCTATAGTCCATTCATCCAGCCCATACTTTTTAACTTGCTGGCAAGAATACTGTGGGAGACTGTATCAAAAGCTTTGCTAAAGTCAAAGGAATAACACATCCACTGCTTTCCCCTCAATCGACAGACCTATTATGTCCTCAATAGAAGCAATTAGGTTAATGCAGGCATGACCCTGCCTTGGTGAATCCATGCTGACTGTTCCTGATCACTTTCCTCTCCTCTAAGTGCTTCCGAATTGATTCCTTGAGGGACCTGCTCCAAGATTTTTCCAGGGACGAGGTGAGGCTGACTGGTCTGTAGCTCCCCGGATCCTCCTTCTTCCTTTTTTAAGAGGGCACTACTTATACCCTTTTTCCAGTCATTCCGGGACCTCCACAACGCCATGGTTTTCAAAGTTAATGGCCAATGGCTCTGCAATCACATCCGCCAACTCCTTTAGCACCTCGGCATGCAGAGCACCGGCCCCATGGATTTTAGCTCGTTCCAACTTTTTCTAAATAGTCCTGAACCACTTCTTTCTCCACAGAGGTCTGGTCACCTCCTCCCCATGCTGTGCTGCCCAGTGCAGCAGTCTAGGAGCTGACCTTGTTTGTGAAGACAGAGGCAAAAAAATCATTGAGTCCATTAGCTTTTTCCACATCCTCTGTCACCAGGTTGCCTCCTTCATTCAGTAAGGGGCCCACACTTTCCTTGACTTTCTTCTTGTTGCTAACATACCTGAATAAACCCTTCTTGTTACTCTTAACATCTCTTGCTAGCTGCAACTCCAACTGTGATTTGGCCTTCCTGATTTCACTCCTGAATGCCTGAGCAATATCTTTATACTCCTCCCTGGTCATCTGTCCAATCTTCCACTTCTTGTAAGCTTTATTATTGAGCTGAAGGCCAAAAAAGCATGATGACTCTCTTTCAAAAGTGAAATAATTGGTTTTTGAACTCCCTTCTCTCCCATCTCACCTCAGTCTAAAAAAATTAAATAAATCCTCCTATGGTGGGACACCACGTAGGGAGAATTCCACTTGGAAAGGACCTCTTGAGGGAAGTTGAGGGGAGTTGTCAGTAATCAGTCTTATAATGGAACTTATCTTACAACTTTAATTGTGGAGTTCTTATGCTATTAGTTAGGACAAGGCACTGATTTATGCTGTTACCTCAAAGGGATTTCCCATCAATTCAGCGTCATATCTCCCATATTTATATTGCATTGAGTTCTACTGTTGAATTCCTACTGTTCACTATTTTACCAGTGCAGAATTTCAGACCCTGTAAAACTGACGGCTTCATACAGCATTTTAAGAGATCACAGTGAATAGCGCGTAAATCGGACCAGGTTTCTAAACTCCACTGTCGTGGCTGTAGTGTGCTGTGCTAGAGACACAAGGACAAATCCATAGATTTCAAGGGCAGAAGGGACCAATGATCACCCAGTCTGACCCCCGTCTAACACAGGCCAGAGAACTTCCCCATGATAATTCCTAGAACATATTCCAACACACTATCTTCCTACTCTCAGAGTCAAGGGAGGGAAAGGTCTGAAGGTGTCAATGGCCACTTGGACTCATCTTCCAAGAACACCCATGCTCCAGCCTCAGCACAGTCTCTCTCTCAGGGCGAGGGATATCTTAGTGGTTTGAGCATTGGCCTACTAAACCCAGGGTTGTGAGTTCAATCCTTGAGGGGGCCATTTAGGGAGCTGAGGACTGGTCCTGCTTTGAGCAGGGGGTTAGACTAGATGACCTCCTGACATCCCTTCCAACCCTGGTATTCTATGATTCTCTTGAAAGACAAACTTGCCCAGGCCTACAGAGGCTAGGCAGAGATTCTCAGGGCTGGCCTCCAACTACAAAATATTACCATCTTTGAATATAGATGTGAAGAATCAAGTTTGCAAAATCATGCTTAGTGTCATGTCAGCTATCAACACAGACCAGGTTTAATCAGCATTAGCTGACACGATGCTGGTCTACACTGACTCCAAACCCATGGTCAACATGTCAGCTAACCTGACACTGCACAGTTCAAACAGTGTGTGTTGTGTAGCATAGACTAGCACTCATTGCCTTAGGGTCTGGGTATACTGCAGTCACTGGGTGTGACTGCAGACTGAGTAAACATATCTGAGCTAGCTTGAGCACCAGAGCAGTGAAGCTACGGCAGTGTGCACTTTAGCACAGGTTAGCCCACAAGGAAGCGCATGTTGCCCTGCTCCTGTGCCCAAGCTAGCTAGACAGAATCTAGTTCAGGTGTGTCTACACAAGATGCACTCACACCCTTGGATTGCAGTATAGACATACTGTGATGGAATACACCCCTGTATTCACACTCTACACACTATTGCAATAATCTTTGTATGAGGTATGCCTTGTAAGATATCATTTGAAAACTCATAATTTGCTGGTCAGTATTGTCCTGATAAAATATGTGTGGCAACATGTATGTGAAGTTACAAAATTCCCCTGGATGATGTTATTAACCCATGTTCCAAAACCAACAGCCCCACCCAAGCAGAAGTCAGCAGACAGATCTGTCCTAAACAAAGCTATGTGTGCTTGCTTTAATTTGCATTTAAGCAGTCAACAGAGTCATCAAGCACAAAAGGAAACAAAGGACATTCAAACAGATGAAAAAATCCAGCAGGGAACATCCTTCCTCATAGACTCTGTGTCTGCTGGTTCTCAAATGGAATGTTTTTTGAGAGGGTGACTGAAACTATAATAATGAGGGACAAACACCCCAAGAAACCCCTCTCTCTCCCCCTGCACACCTCATTCTCTGCACCTGAAAATACAAAAGGAAACAGCTGTTGGACTCGGGGGAAGGGTCCTGACCTGAAAATTGGTCAGTAATCTGCTGGAGCATGTGGTCAGAACGGGTGCTTTGCAACTAAGATAATTCCCTAAATAGATATTAGTAAGAGTTTTATCTATTTTTCTTATAACCATTTCTGACTTTTATGCCTCATTATTTGTACCCACTTAAAATCTCTCTCTTTGTAGTTAATAGTTTTACTGTACTTGTTTTACTGTTTTATCTAATTCAGAGTGTTTAAATTAAAGTGTCTGGGTAACTATTTAAGGTAATAAACTGCCATATTTTTCCCTTAAAGGAATAATGGACTTTATATATTTGTACTGTCCAGGAAAGGGCTCGGCAGTACAGGACATACATTTCTGAGGGAAGATCCAAGGCTGGGGATGGGTTAGGGTCACCCTGCACTGTAACCCATGCTGCTGAGAGCCAGGGTACAGCTGGCAGGCTGCAGTTACACACAGTCGTAGCTTGCATGCTGGAAGGCTGTTTGTGAGTGACACAGATGGGAGCTACTACAGCCTCCATCTAGACTGGATTGTGCCCAGTACGTCACACAGAGGAATACTAGCTAGTTTCCCCACCACAAGCCTGGGTCTGAATAAAAGCAGCTGCAATGAGGCTAAATTAAAGAAACAACAATGAGAACAAATGGCCTGATATAGTAGCATGACACCTGCAGAAAGTGTTATAGCCTGTGTCTACACTAGTGTGGATCTGAAAATCTCCAATCATCTAAGTGGCCACACCAGCATAGACATTTTCTTACTCTGGCATCTAGCCTCCCTCAGGCCCGTCTAGATGACACAATGCCATGAATGCCAGTGGCTGGTCTACACTAGCACTGCCACCAGTGGAGCTGCACTGATGGCAGCACAACTGGGCAATGGTGGGAAATGTTAAGAAAAACGGCAGTTTAAAGAAGATGCAGCTCTTTGAAGAGGAACAGGCCTAGCTGTTCCAAGGGTCGTACTGCCCACATCAGTCGCTGTGACAGAGATAAAAGAAGTTACTTGGATGCTGCTCTGAAACGAGTCACCCAGTTCAGAGGAGGCTGCGCTCCTTTCCTCAGTTATGTATCCTCGGGAGTATCTGGAGAAATCTCAAAGACAGTGGGATGCAACAGGTAAGAGGCAATATCAGGAGAGCGCAGCAGCTTGTGCCATGGTTTTTAAAGCAACCAATCAAATTCAGCAGGCCTGGGACTTTCTGATCTTGGATTTCTGGCTCCCAAGCAAGCTCGGAACTTGGCAATTGTTCAAATTATACTTCCCCAAGGATGTCTGCCAGAGTTAAAATCAGACTGTGTCAGCAGCTGCCCCTTTCACTGGGGACACCCGTGCACATCTGAAGTTAACCCTAGACATAAGGGAACAGATGGGGTTGAGAGGCAACACATTACTCTGTAGTCAAAGGGACAAATTCAGCCCTGGTGTAAACAGGCTCACCTCTTACTGATTTCAATAGGATCTGCAATCTGCTTACACCAGGGCTGATGTCAGTACAAAAATCTTTCAAGATCAGGTCTCCAATTGACACTTTCTTCACATTAGAGTAAATTTCTTAGCTCTGAGGGGATACATGAATCTCCCATTCCCTGATTGTTTTGAATGCCCATTCTTCTGAGAGCAGGGCCCTTCCCTTCCCAGGGCATTAGACAGGCTTAAAAGTCACTGTACCCAGAACATTGCAGGGAAGTCCAAGGATTTGCACTTTAAATTTTAAAATTCAAGTGTAATTTTTAGAATCTCATTAAAATGCAATGCTACAGCCTATGGGGCAGCAGAACCCTTGCGCTGTTCTCCTTTTGCTTTGATTGAAGCCATTTTTTCATCTTCTTACTAGCTCAATTTACAAGATCTATGAAAATGAGAAGAAATTGGCCCAGATTATTAATAAGGCTGGCTAGAGAGACCTGCATCTCAAGTACAGCAAAGCAAAGCCAAGCCTCCTCTTAACTTCAGTTCATTAGAGGAACCACTAGGAAATGAGTAGATCTCCCCAGACAGAGCCCCCTTTACCATTTCTTTAAATAAACATGACTTTCATGCTTTGCCTTTCTGACGTGCTATTTGCACTTACTGCAGAAATTTCACCTCTCGCTTCTCTAGCCCTAGGGTTTTCATCTCTAACCACGATACACATTCCCAGCCCATAGGACCTTAACGCTGTCTTCTAGGGACACACAGGTGCTTAAAGGAGACCTGCTCCCATTTGGCTCAGACGTTCACAGGGTGTGAAGCCCTTCCTGCCATTCAGAGAACAGAAAGGATCTGCAACTGAAGGCTTTAATTAAACATGTTTTTTCCAAGCATACACCTAGTGGCAGCCATCTTGCTGAAGACACACACAGCATGATACTGGCAGAGAAGGGGTCCCACTGAGACACAGTCCTGCTGGAATGCTGTTGTCAGGACCAGAAGGACATTCATGTTTACAGTCTTTAAAAACGTTCAACATTAAGCTATGCTTATTTCATTCAGTTGCTGAACCAATAACACAGCAGGATAGAAACCGAATGGCCCGTTTTCTTTTTTTTTTTTTTTTTTTTTTTAATATTTGAAAAATATGTTTAAATACTCTGCCTAGTTGTCACTCTCTCAGCCAGCTATGCAGGCTGCCAACAGGGCACTCTGATGTGACTTTTATTTCTTTAGTTTAACTCTATTATTTCAACCTATTCACAGTCAGCACTATACATATAGAAGAGTTCCTTGACCTTGGAGCTTTTTCCTAATTGCTTCTGTTGAACTGCAGAATGGCTGCAATTTTCTTCATTCATCCCCTTCAAACACTACACACACCACACACCCTTTCTGTTTTCAGAATCACCGAAAAGAGAGAGACTTCCCTATTGTTACGTTTTAATAGTTTTTCCAATCATCCCAGTTTCAGGAGGTCAAAGTAGCAGGGCAGTTCTACCCTTCCTTGGCCGAGACAATTTGCAGAGTCTATAGAGCTCTACCATTTACCAACTTTCCCCTGGCACTCGAGCCCTACATTTTACTTTTTCTTCATTTTTCCTCTTATTCTCTTCCCTAAGTTTCAGCACCCCATTGTATCATTCCTAAAAGTGGATTTCTCTCTCTATCTGGGATAACACGTTTCAAATAGCGTGTTCATGAAACAGAGGAACAGGCACTGCCTGCAGCAGAGACTCCACAGACAGGCACTGAGCGAGTTCATCCAATCACACATCTGACAGTGGACTTCAACCTTGACACACACCCCACACCCCATCTATCTTCTAGTCCTTTCGACTTCCTTAGAGTCAGAACTGCTCAATGTATAACATTTAATACTAGCTGCTGCTTAATTTCAAATATTGGGGAGAGGGGTATAGCAGGATGTCCGGCTCTATTGACCAAGTGTCTATCCACTGTATGTATAAACTTTGATTGAACCTACTTTCATTCTTATTTCTTGACCTAGCTGCACATTTGAACTCAGGGACTCCAGGATAAGAGGCAGACCTGTGAACAAGGCATCACCACTAGTTCGCCAGGATCAAACAAAAAGAATATTTCTTTTGGTTCAGTTCAGCATGGGATTGATCATTTGTACAGCACCACTTACAATGGGCTCCGAGGTCCCCAACTGCGAACCTTTGGGGGGCTTCCGAGGATATATAATGTTCGCGTACTTATGACCGTGGCCCTCTGCGTGATTTGCTTTTTGAATAACGAAAGTGGTCATTTATCTGTCGTCCCCACATGTCAGTGGTCGTTGCGAGTCGGAGCGCCGGCGCTGAGCGCGGAGCAGCTCCCGTGAGCAGTGGAGTTGCAGGTGTTTTTGCGCTGTGGAGCTGCGCAGCTGAGTCCGGAGCCACAGCTCCAAAGCTCCTGCCCATCATGTTCCAGCTTTTCATGCTGCCACAGTGGCGGTGGGCGGCGGGGGGGGGGGGGGGGGGGGGTTGGTGACCATGAGTAACTGCATCGTAGATGTTATCAAGGAGAATCTAGAAGTTTTAGCTGCTGGGCTTGTGGTAACTGGTGAGGAACAGGAAGTGGCTGGCAGCTTAACTGAGTGTTTCTTTTAACGTGACCAGTAATGCCAAAGCTAACGCCTCCATTCAAAGCAGCATTGTTAGGTTTCTGAGTCAACCCTCTGTTTGACCCGAATGTGCCAGTTCACGTCTCTCAGAGCAGACAACCTGACATTGGTTACACTTGTCTCACATTTTCAGTTACCTTCACAACTATGAAGGCAAGAAGCACCATTTCCCCTCTCCCCCTACCTTCAGGAAAAGCTGAGATTCTGCAGCACAATTCCATGTTCACAGAATACATGGGATGCTGGCAATAGTGAACAGAAAATTAAATGTGTGATATGATGGCAATGGACTGTAAGTTGCAACTATCAGGTCAGAAACAAGAAAGCAAAAGTGTCTCAGTGGCACTAATGAGTCTGCACCTACAATACTATGTAGCTCTTGGTTCCTCATTATCTGAGTGATACCTGCAAACCAAAGAGAATGAAAAAATAACAGAAATGAGTAAGGGTCAGAGGGACTGATTTATGAAGAGTTAAATAGCTAAATATGTACACCTGGGTTAAATAGCACCTAAAAAGCTACGATATCAAACTACAATTACCTGAAAAGCAAGAACACCAATAGATCTCAAAAAGGACAATTAAACTAGGAGAAATGGTATGAAATTCCACAAAGGAAAATAGTCTGGATATCTGAAATCATTTGCGAGATCTCTTGTATAGACTCCCAATCTCTAATTTCTCTGTCACTGGGGATCTGCTCCGGCTTCTTAGAAGAACTTTCCTGCAAGTAGCCCCCAAACAGCATTATGAAGGCAAAACCTCAGCAACTCTGTTCAGTTTCATTCTGAAGCAGATGCCTTTGCTAGGAAGCGTAACTAAGCAAAAATACTCTCCAGACTGTAGGCAAAAGATGCCTGCTGAGATGCAGAGAGTCAGGTAAAATCTGGGTTAATGGTGTTACTATTTATAATGTGATAGTGCCCAGACCCTCCAATGAAGATCTGGGCTACATTATGCTCGGTTCTGCATAAACTCACAGAAAGATATGGTTCCTGACCCAAAGAGCTTACAATTAAGGGCCCCATTTCTATAACTGGATCCACATGGATGGACCCTTAACTTTAAGGGGGTTCTGTGTGGTCACAAGGGTCTGTCTGCATTGATTCAACCGCAGCAGTGTGGGAGTACAAGTTGCAACACATGGGTGTAGCAAAAACCAGAGGGGAAAGAGGGAGGATGACAAGAACAGGTGAATCATAGAATCTCAGGGTTGGAAGGGACCTCAGAGGTCATCTAGTCCAACCCCCTGCTCAAAGCAGGACCACTCCCCAGTCAGATTTTTGCCCTGATCCCTAAATGGCCCCCTCAAGGATTGAACTCACAACCGTGGGTTTAGCAGGCCAATGCTCAAATCACTAAGCTATACCCCCCTCCCCCAAAGGTGCTTACATGGCCCAGTGATACATACACTTTGACGGTTCCATGATATTACAAATAAAACCTGGCCCAACTGATTCAAACAGTCACATAGCAGCCATGGAAAGCCCTCTGGAAGTCAAGGTGAAGCAGCCTCACAGGTGGGATCAGGGACAAAGACACTGTTCGATGCACATTCAGATCCATTCCTACAACCTCCTGTCAATCTGCCACTCATCAGAACAGCCATTCAGCCAGCCTCTGCCACAGCTCCTGGGAAGATTTTTAGACCCACACACATAACCTTCTCACCTCCAGCAAGTGGGTCAAGTCCACTTACACAACCTCCCCCAAGGTCTTTCCCCTCCTTCAACCCCCCACATTCTCACAAAGGTTCACATCTCTTCTCCCCACCCTGAGTATGCTGCACCTACCCTAGAGGGTGTCAAAACCTACACAGCGCTCCTGTCCTCCTTTGCCACATGGGATGTGGAGAGACTTTTTATTCTAGTCAAGACAATCCACTCACACAAGCGCGCCCTCCCTCCGCACCTGTAAATGTGTTAGAGCCATTCACGCAATCAGCCACCCAGACTCTGCAGCAAGCGTGTCACATTCAATAATACTTCATTGCCATGTCAAGCTCTTATGTTGTCAGAGCACACAAAACAGAAACCTCAGATCACCTCTGTACGCAGACACAACACTTCAAGCTCCCCAGTGCAGGCCCCCTCTTGCCCCAACACATCCAGTCCCCCACACACATACACACCAAGCCCCAACCCAACAATGGCAGGGTTTGATGTGACCCCCACACACCCATACCCCAAACCTCAGCCCAGGATGGAGCATCACAATGTGTTTAGGGTTTGATCACTTGTTTGTCACATTCACTCACCCAACCTCCCTGGCCACTCCACCCCACTGCAGAAATGCAACTACTTCCCCTCAAGCCACCTCCGTCTTTCCAGGAATGCCAGACCCACCCCATCCAGACACACACAGTCTGCCATCATCCCATGTGCCAGAGCTGTCAAAGTTGGGGTGCTGGGGGTCTGCCACCCCATGGCTACAGGAGTGCTTGGGGGGTCACCTGCATCCGGGGGTGTCACCTCAACCCACACACACCTCCCTAGAGGGGTATGACACTTGCACTCCTGGATCCAGGGGGTGAGAGAGCCACATACACCTCCTTCCACCTCCCATTCCAAGACAGGCCAGCCCCCATCTGACTCCCAGGAGGGGCCAGCTTCCTCACACAGCCCTCATCTCACCCCAGGAGAGGCCAGGCCCTCCGCCCTACCTCACCCCAGGAGGGACCAGCTCCCACCAAAGCCCCCAACTCACCCCCAGGGGAGGCCATCTCTGCCCCCCACACACCCCATCTCCCCCCCACATGCCCCATCTCACCCCCAGGAGGACCAGCCCCCCCACCCCTATCTAGGGTGACCAGACAGCAAGTGTGAAAAATCAGGACTGGGATGGGGGGGGGGGTGTAATAGGAGCCTATATAAGAAAAAGCACCAATTATCAGGACTGTCCCTATAAAATGGGGACATCTGGTCACCCTACCCCCATCTCACCCTCAGGAAAGGCCAGCTCCCCCCCCACACACACACACACCCCATCTCAACTCCAAGAGGGACCAGCCCCCCACTCCCATCTCGCCCCCATGAGGACCAGGCCCCCC
>NC_133788.1:415471-433618 GCF_003597395.2 Chelonoidis abingdonii | reverse complement strand
GGGGGGGGGGGTGAGCCAAATAGGGGTTTACTTCAGGGGCACCAGTCCCAGGGGTGGCAGGGCTAAGAAGGAGAGCGAGGGCATGGGCACAGTGGTGCTGGGGCGTGACCCCGGGGGAGAAGGAAGCACCCCTGAGAGCAGTGCATGCGCTGAGGGTAGCAACCCTAGTCACTGTGGGCTTACAACAGACACAAAGTGCTGGGCAGAGGTAGTAGCGGAAGCAGTGATGAGGGGCTCCAGCTAGTGAGGCCATCCCAGGGGGAAAGCTGCAGGCTGACCCTTCAGAGAGCATTCTCAGGGTTGCAATGAGGGGAACCATCTTGGGGGCGTTTCAAGTGGGAGTCAGCAACTACATGGGGGTTACAGTGGAGGAGCAATCCCAGGGGTTTGCAATGGATTGAGCAAGCCATGCCCCTCGCCCGGGTGGGTTACACTGGGGGTGATCCTGAGGAAAGTAAACTGAGGGGCACTGATTCTGGGGGCTTGTGATGTTATATGGACAAGATGAACCAACCCCAGGGTAGCAGTCTTCCCACAAAGACAGGTAGAGATACAGGGACACACATGGTAAAAGGAAAAGTGCCAGGAAAAGCATCTGTATAGTGCCATTGTGTCTTTGGTCACACCCAGCTGAGCTCTCCCGTTCACTGGTAGAGCAGCCTCAGAAGCTGAAGACCTGGAAAGAGAAAAGTCTGCTGACTGTTTGCGACCTGACTTCAAGGAACTTATCACGTCAAAGGGAAAAGTTATTGCCCAGAGTCTCGGTAATTTGGTGAATGGCAGCTCTTGTTCAAGGTGATAAACTGTTCTAGCTGAGAAGGTGGATTAATTATTACTGAACAGCCACAGATGTCAAGGGCACCAATTTGGATGATGAGCCAAATGAGTTAATGCTTTTCAGAATGACTTTTCCTAGAGCGCTACAAGACTTCTCTGCATTGCGTGCAGAAATATTAACAGTAAAACTGATTCCACTGTCTTGGTTGTGACATATTCCGTGTCAGGCCTGTACAAACATGTCATTGGGCTGTCAGTGTTAATTGCCGGGATGTTTCACCAGCATGTATTCCTACACTTAGTTATCTGTTGTGTAAATATATATATTTTCTGAGGTAACTGACAGTTTATGTTGGAAGCTTTCATGTATTACCAACCTCTACAGCCTCTCCAGTCCATCTAGCAGCTTAGGTTTACAAAAAGTCCCAACTCTGGAGCATCATTTGAAATCTAAAGTGATTTTCTTCAAAACCAAAGTCACAGTCAAGTTGTCCCAATCCAATAAAGGTGTATTTTGTGTGGATCTGTATTGGTGGCTATTATAAGTTGACAGTTTGCTGTGTAAAAATCAGACATTTCTAAGATACTGTGGGCAAGCTGTTAATTCTACTGTGTTTAGGGAGTGGTTACTGAAGTCTAAATGGCTCTGGAAGGGATTGCATTGTGTTTTGGAGCTTGGGAAGGATCCTTAATTATTTAGCAAGCCACTTTTGTTCATATTTGTTTTGCAGTGAGGACATTTGTTGATTCGATGGTGCTCATTCTCACAAAGCTAACCTAGAAAAGTGAAGGCAGGGTATTTATGTGGGAATAGTTTCAGAAACTCCATGGTTTATGGCATGACTCTAGTATGCCACCCTGTGGTTAAATTTTTCATAGATTTTTTTTTTAAGTCCAGAAAGGACCATTATGGTCATCTAATTTCTAGTCTGACCTCCTGCACAGCACCAGGCCTTAGAATTTCATCCAGTCATTCCTGCATCTAATCCAGCAATCTGTGATTAAATGAAGGCATATGTTTTAGAAAAACAGCCAGACTCATTCACTGGGAGACTCTGAATTCAGAATTCACCACATCCCTTGATAATGTGTTTGAGTAGTTAAATACTCTCACTGTCAGACATGTCTGTCTTATAGCCAGTTTGATTGTTGTTGACTGCACTAGATTAGATAGCCCTCTACTATGAGAAACCTTAGAATCATAGAAGATTAGGGTTGGAAGAGACCTCAGGTCATCCCACACCCTGCTCAAAGCAGGACCAACCCCAATTAAATCATCCCACCCAGGGCTTTGTCAAGCTGGGCCTTAAAAACCTCTAAGGATGGAGATTCCACCACCTGCCTAGGTAACCCATTCCAGTGCTTCACCACCCTCCTAGTGAAATAGTGTTTCCTAATATCCAACATAGACCTTCCCTCTGCAATTTGAGACCATTACTCCTTGTTCTGTCACGGCCACCTCTGAGAACAGCCGAGCTCCATCCTCTTTGGAACCCCCTTTCAGGTAGTTGGAGGCTGCTATCAAATCCCCTCTCACTCTTCTCGTCTGCAGACTAAACAAGCCCAGTTCCCTCAGCCTCTCCTCGTAAGTCATGTGACCCAGCCCCTGATCATTTTTGTTGCACTCTGCTGGACTCTCTCTCTCCAATTTGTCCACATCTTTTCTGTAGTAGGGGGCCCAAAACTGGACGCAGTACTCCAGATGTGGCCTCACCAGTGCCAAATAGAGGGGAATAATCACTTCCCTCGATCTGCTGGCAATGCTCCTACTAATACAGCCCAATATGCCGTTAGCACACTGCTGACTCATATCCAGCTTCTCATCCACTGTAATCCCCAGGTCCTTTTCTACAGAACTGCCACTTAGCCAGTTGGTCCCCAGCCTGTAGCCGTGCATGGGATTCTTCTGTCCTAAGGGCAGTGTGTAGGCATTTACAGAACATGACCAAGGCAACTCTTAGCTTTCTCTTCCATAATCAGAATAGATTAAGCTCCTTTAGTCTCTCATTGTAAGGCATATTGTCCAGGCCACAAATCATTCCCATAGTTCAGGGGTGGCCAACGTGTGGCTCCGGAGCCACATGCGGCTCTTCAGAAGTTAATATGCGGCTCCTTGTATAGGCACCGACTCTGAGGCTGGAGCTACAGGCGCCAATTTTCCAATGTGCCAGGGGTTCTCACTGCTCAACCCCTGGCTCTGCCACAGACACTGCCCCCACTCCACCCCTTCCCACCCCCTTCCCTGAGCCTGTAGTGCCCTCACTTCTCCCCCTCCTCTCCAGAGCCTCCTGCATGCCACGAAACAGCTGATCAGGAGGTGCAGGGAGGGAGGGGGAGGCTCTAATCAGCGGGACTGCTGGTTGGCAGGAGGTGCGGGAACTGGGATGGCAAGCTGATGGTGGCGGGGATGCTGATGTGTTATTGTGGCTCTTTGGCAATGTACATTGGTAAATTCTGTCTCCTTCTGAGGCTCAGGTTGGCCACGCCTGCCATAGTTCTTCTCTGAAATATATTTAATTTTTCATCATTGTTTTAAAAGTATGGACACCAGAATGGCACACATTAATCCAAATATTAAATAACATTGGCAAAGAACTGATCTCCTCAAGGCCCCACTAGAAACAATCCCACTCTTTTACAATTCCCCATAAACAATTAGATTTTCTGGTCTGTCAGTGAGTTTTTAATCCATATAATAAAGGCTATATTGATTTTTACAGTGCTCATTTTATAATCTGAATGTGGTGTGGCACTAAGTCAAACACTTACCTCTGCATTTGGCACTGGTGTGACTGCTACTGAAACAGTATGCTGTTCTGATGGCCACAGTTCCAGAAGAATATTGATAAATTGGAGAGGGTTCAGAGAAGAGCTATGAGAATGATGAAAGGATTGAAAAACGTGCCTTGTAACGATAGATTCAAGGAACTCAATCTGTTTAGTTTAACAAAGAGAAGGTTAAGGAGCAACTTGATTACAGTCTAAATTAAGCACCTACATGGGGATCAAATAGTTAATAATGGGTTCTTCAGTTTAACAGACAAAGGAGGATGACTTCTTAGGGGCCTTGCCTGCGGACTCCCAGTGTGGACTCCTCAGAGGGGAACAAAACAAGGACCTGGTCCCCAGGTTCAAAGGTCCGTGCTCAGGCTCCCTGCTTGTAGGTTCAGGCTTGGGCCCCTGTGGGCAGCCTACAGGTTTTCCTTCACTAGGTCCCTGGCTTGTGTCAGGTTCTCGTGCACTGTCACATGACATATTGAAGGAGTCCCTGGGTTAGGCATGGGGTCTGCTCCTAAGTCTCCCATATCAGATCTAGCAGCCCCTGCAGCTGGTACCTGTAAAGCAGCTCAAATGGGGAGAACTGGGTAGGGGCCTGCAGTACTTCCCAAATGACAAGCAGCAAAGGTGGGAAGAGTCAGTCCCGATAGCACAAGTCCTCCGGGGGGAATTTGCGTAGCATCCCCTCGAGGGTCTGAGTGAACCACTCAATGAGGCCATCTGTCTGAGGGTGGTAAACCGAGGTTCATAATTTCTGGATCCCTAGAAGGCCGCAAACTTCACAGAGCAGCTGGGAGGTGAAATTTGTCCCCTGGTCAATTAGGATGTCACTAGGTAAGCCTACCAGAGCAAAGATTTTTAGAAGCTCAGCAAGTCGGCAGCGATGCTCTGTGCGGTGGAAGGGACACAAGGGGACGGCCTCAAGGAAGTGTGTAGCATAGACCTTGACTACCAGGATGTAGCAATAGCCCTCAGCACTCTTCACAAGGGATCCTAGCAGATCCATGGTGACCTACGTTCCCTGTAAACTGTGTGGCCGCACAGGAGAGGAGAGGAGCCCCTCCCCCAGCCCAGCCCCACCAGAGCTGCTGGGGAAAGGAGCCCCGGCCTGGCCCAGGGGAGAGGAGCCCCTCCCCCAGCCCAGGGGACTTTAAGCCCCCTTTTCAAATGCACAGCTCTTTATTGAACAGAATGGGCCAAATCCCCCTCCCCCGGATGTAATTGCACTGACTAAGTCAGTATCTTTAAGAGCTCTCTCCTCTAAGATTATATTCTTCTGCAAATGTAGATGAATCATGTGAAGCTCTGAAATGTGGGAAAGGATTCACAATAAGGAAGGCACGGAGGAGGCAAGTCCTAGGCATTTGGAGAATTGAGAGGCGGAGTAAGTGGGTTTGATCTGGAGGTACTACTTGTAATCTATATGATCTGGTTATTCAGTTGAGTGGTGCACTGCATGGAGAGTTTTGTGATTCTCATCGAGTTTGAAATATTACTTGTTAGCTTTGTTAAACACCTCGAGATTTATTTTTGTAGCACCTTTATTAAACTCCACCAATACTCAGAGCTCAGAATGCTTGAACAGAGAATGATATGCATAATTTTACCAGCAGCATTGTGGCTCTATGCAAAGGAGTATTTGAGCAGCCTAATCCTAACCCTAAATCCACACTTCGTCAAGAGCGAACAGCAACTGGAGTGAGAAACAAATAGCATTTCATCACCATGCAGCCCACCATTGGATGCAGCAGCATTAACAGATAGAGAGATAGATGGGTGTGTATGAAGATAGATAATTTGTATGGGGATGGATGGATGGATGGATGTGTATGAGGATGGCTAGATGGGTGTGTATGGGGATAGATGGATGGAGAGGGGTGTGTATGGGGATAGATGGATGGATGGACAGATAGATGATGGGTGTATATGAGGATACTTGATAGAAGGACAGTTGGATAGATGGGTGGTATGAGGATAGATGGATGGATATATGAGTATGTATGGGGATAGATGGATGAATGGATAGATGATGAGTGTGTATGAGGATGCATGGATGTGTATGGGGATAGATGATGGGTGTGTATGGGGATAGATGATGGGTATGTATGAGGACGGATGGATGGATAGATGGGTGTGTATGGGGTAGATGATGGGTGTGTGTGAGGATGGATGGATGGATAAATGGATGTGTATGGGGATAGATGGGTGTGTATGAGGATATCTACATAGAAGGGTGTGTATGAGGACAGATGGGTGGATGGATAGATGGGTGGTATGAGGATAGCTAGAGAGATTAGGGTAGGGGTATTAGCTGAGCTACACCAACTGAGATGCAAAGGATACACTTCACTGTGTAACTTATGATCAGACTCTTACAGATCTTACTAGTGACTTACTCTTTTCAGAGCTCTCGTGCCTCGTCTGGCTACATTTCTGGAACCTCTCCTCTCATTCATGTGAAAAGTGAAATGTGAACTTGTGGAACTTGCTAGGATGCAGCCCCATGCAGAAGGATGGTTGGGGGCTGAGTCCTCCCTCCTTTGGGACAGACCTTGCCCCTCCCAAAGACAGGGACTGAAGATGTGAGAGACCCACCCTGATGCAGGAGGAATGCTGATGGGGCCACCCAGATGCCTCTCGGGGAGGGCCCCAGTGGGTGTGGACACATCACAGGGTTGGGACAAACACAGGCCCCATGTGCGGGGTGCCAAGGGCCCTGGCAAGCCTTTTCTGCAACTCTCTGCCTGACAGGGAAACACAAGACAGAAGCCAAGGTGTCAAACAGCTTTGATTTTTGACTGAGCAGCTCAGGAAAGGAGCAAAACTTGCCCCATCTTCTCCCAGCAAGAGAAAAACCCAGGTCTCCCATGAGGCACATCAAGGGAAGGGTTAAGCTTCCTATTGGCCCCAAATGTAGCCTTGAGGACACCTATCCCATCTTGGAGCCTTTGCCAGGGATCACAGCTGGGAAGGAAGGGGAGAGAAAGAATTGTAGAATCATAGAATATCAGGGTTGGAAGGGACCTCAGGGACCGTGTCTAGTCAAATCCCCTGCTCAAAGCAGGACCAATCCCCAACTAAATCATCCCAGACAGGGCTTTGTCAAGCATAACCTTAAAAATCTCTAAGGAAGCCCTAGGTAACTAGGTTTCACCACCCTCCTAGTGAAAAAGTTTTTCCTATTATCCAACCTAAACCTCCCCCACTGCAACTTGAGACCAGTGCTCCTTGTTCTGTCATCTGCCACCACTGAGAACAGTCTAGATCCATCCTCTTTGGAATCCCCTTTCAGGTACACCTCTACTCCAATATAACGCAACCCGATATAACATGAATTCGGATATAACGCAGTAAAGCAGTGCTCCGGGAGACGGGGCTGCACGCTCTGGTGGATCAAAGCAAGTTCGATATAACACGGTTTCACTTATAACGTGGTAAGATTTTTTTGGCTCCCGAGGACAGCATTATATTGGGGTAGAGGAGTAGTTGAAAGCAGCTATCAAATCCCCTCTCATTCTTCTCTTCTGCAGACTAAACAATCCCAGTTCCCTCAGCCTCTCCTCATAGATCATGTGCTCCAGCCCCCTAATCATTTTTGTTGCCCTCCGCTGGACTCTTTCCAATTTTTCCACCTCCTTCTTGTAGTGTGTGGCCCAAAACTGGATACAGTACTCCAGAATGCAGAGATGCATTCCGTATTTGCTTCACCAGTGAGCACCTTAGCCAGAGAAACCTGCTGCTGGTGACTCTCTCAGCAAACTAAACCCCATGTTATTCCCGCCCTGATGGAGAGAACCACAGCTGGCCGCACTGCCAGAAGCAGAGGGGCGAGACAGGAACTGGAAATATAAAGACAGGCCCTCCAGCTCAGTTGGAGAGGAGCTGCCTATGACCAGTTGGCCTATGTCAATGATGTTGCTACAGACCCATAGTGCACAACTCAGTGGCCGTGCGTCGGACTTGATGGTGAATGCCTCTACCAGGTTTCCCAGGACCCTCGCACCCACAAGCCCCAATCCCAGCTGGTTGCACCCTGTTGTCATCGATGGGCGGGGCTGAGGATGGCCCATGATGTCCCAGCCATTGGCATTTGGGCCAAGAGAAGACCTTAGCCTGAATACTGGTCCAGTTCTTTTGGGGTGCACCAGGATGTTAAGAACTTTTGCATATCCTGCCCCAAATACCAGTGGGTGGCACCTGTAGGAACCCCGAAGGTCCCCCTGATGCCCTTGCTGATGGTGGGGACATTCTTTGAACGGATCGCCATCAGTGTTCTCTCTAATTTTTTACATCCATGTGCAGAATTTTGTTATGTGCACCAATATGGTGGGGGTGGGGGTGGAAGCGTGTGGGCTCTGGCTGGGGATGAGGGGCTCAGGGTGCGGGCGGGGGCAGAGGTTTGGAGTGCGGGCTCTGGGATGGGGCCAGGGATGAGGGCTTTGGGGTAAAGGCTGCAGCAGGGATAGAGGATTCTGCCCCTCCTCCAGCAGTCTCTCACTGCAGCAACTCGGGGCTAGGAGAGAAGCGCCTCTCCCAAGCTGTAGCAGTTCTGGCAGGCCTGGGCTGGGCGAGGGGTCCTCTCCCCGGGGCTGGGCCTGGGCTGCAGGTCGAGAACCACAGCGGGTCCCCCCAATCACCCCCAAAGACCCCAGACCCCCCGCCATGGCCAGTGCCTCCCGCCCAGAGACCCCTCCACAGTGGGGCCAGGAGCAGAGTCTCAGGCGGGGGGCCAGGCAGCAGTGACCCTGGACCCCACCACATGGGGCTGGGTGGCAGGGTGGCAGCCCCAGACCTGACCTCAGAATCCCGCTGGGTGGGGCCGGCTGCCAGCCCCGACCCTGGACCCCTATTGGGTGGGGTTGGCTGGCCAGCAGGCAGCCCCAGACCCAATCCCACCGTGTGGCCCAATGGCCTTTAGCACACAGCTGTATGCTAATTGGGCTGCATGTGGCCCGCAGGTTGAGAACCGCTGGACTAGATGATCCAATTCATGTGGTTACTGTATAGGAGGGAAAGAGAGAGGTGACTGGTACCTTTATTGGGAGAGGATGTTGGTTCCATTCTGGCCCCACAGTAAGTCCCAGGGCCTATAGCTGAATCCAGGAGATGGTGGAGGTTTTATAGGAAAGAAGATTTGGATGGCCAGAATAAGAAGGTATTTAAGAGCCATATTCTGTCCCACACTGGAGCCATCCTCTCTTATCTACAGGCTATGAATGGTACAACGTGACACTGGTTGGACTTTCCCCTTTATCCAGAGGATAACGCTTCCTGTTCAATTTCCCTCTGTTGCTGCATGCTGTGAGAAAGAGATGGTGATGCCCTCACAAGAATCCCATTCAAGTTTCACAGCAGGGTCCATAGGTGAGCGTGGTGGACATTGTCCAACATGTCTCTGATGCCAGGCCAGCTGCCTCTAATGGGGCCAGGTGGCTAGCTCAATGAGAAGAACTCAAGCTCCAATTAGGACCCCAAACCAAAGGCAAAAGCAAATCATGTTTGTAAGGAACAGGAGGGAATCGGGTGATAGACGAGGCAAGAACTAAATCTTGATCCATACAGCAGTATTATGGACAGCTGTGGTCTCAGCACGGTAAAGAGCCACTGAGCTCTTGCAACCCAGTAGTGAGGACATGCTGCCACCTGCAGGGCTTAAACAGTATCGTAGGTAGCCCCCTAAGCTATCAGAAGAGCCAAGACAGCTGAAGCTACAAGAGTATAAAAATCCTGATTTAAAACAAAAAAAAAAATTAATACATTTAAATCATGATTGTTAATTTTTATCTAAATCGACCTTTTTACTTGCATGTCACTAGTTCTTCATTTTCTTCCCAGGCTTATAGTTGAGCTGGGGGGGATTACATTTTTATCAGTAAATGTCAATAAATGTTGATTTCACTGTACACACAGAAATTGATGAAAAAATATTTCCATCAGTAATAATCAAAATTTACAGATAGGCAAAGTAAGAGCAATGCTGCTTGAGAAACGTATTAGAGTTTAAGGATATTTACTTTGTCAGCGTCACATGTCAAAATATACACTTTATGTTTTAACAGTGATTAGCTTTAACTTTTTGAATCTGTGTCTTCTTCTAATTACATAATTATTATCTGAGCCCCCACAATATCCTGCAACTGTGAACATTTAAATCAATGAAAAGATAAAAAATAGCTTTTAAATAAACATTGTCAAAACTATCAAAAACTAAAAATCAAATTCTGCCAAGCCTATTGATAATCTTAAATTGCTACATGGATATTTTGTGCTTGTTTCTTTAATCAATTTCCAGATTGTTAAAAGAATTTCAGAATAAAAACTTTTTCTACTAAGACATTTCACACTTATAATGTTCATCTCTGCTGGAAAAGGACATTAGGACATTAATAACAAGTGTATCACCTAGGAACTACTGTGCCAGGACCTGTACAGAAAGATGGTCCCTACCCACAGAGCTTACAATCTAAAACAAGAGACAACAGTTGGAGACAGACAGACAGGGGAGCCCAAGGAAACAATGAGGCAATACTGATCAGCATGGCAGACAGTGTTCTCAGCACACCAGCTGCCTGGCTGTGAAGGTTTTGTTGGCATCACAGCACTGGAGGGATTTGAAGGACGGAAATCAGGTGGTTTCATGGATGTTCACGGGGAGCTCCTCCCAAGTGAGGGGCGGAGTGGGAGGAAGCATAAAGGTGCTTGTTTGAAAATGTCACAAGTAGGCAGTGAAGACTGGCATGGTTGGCAGCAGGGATGAGAGTCAGCATCACAATAGCATGAATGTCTTTACTGTGAGAACACCACTAACTAAATGCTAAACGAAAAAGAAAATACTCTGTGCTTTATTTACACCCACCACTGCCTTCCCACCCCTTGAGTCGCCACAAACCGAGAAAGCTGGCACACTTCCATCAAGCTACACTTCTCCATCATGGCTGGAAGGCAATGGGACTTGGGCTCCTAAGCCATCCCAATACCACCCTTTGGCCTCTCAATATGAGCTCCGGACTGGAGTCTAACTTCAGCTTCTGTTTCTGAAAATGTTCGTGTGGGGCATAAAACAGCTCCCAGTGACTTAGTGAATGTACTGAAAATTTCAATCGCTTCCACTGCTGCCTCTGAAGCAATTTTGTTTTGAAGGGACAAAGATGTTATGCCACTAAAAGAAACCTTTAATACAAATAAAATTGCAGCCCCTGATGCCACGCATGCTTATGCACATGCTTACCTTCCCCATACAAGTTGTGCCATTGGTGTCAGTCCTCATCATTGTCATGATAAATCCCACAAAGGGATGTGGCCTCCTTGAGACTGAGCACCACTCGGATCAATCTCTGGCTAGGTGTCAGGGACCAGGGCGCTTTGTGACTGGAGTAGGAGTCATGCCTAGTGGTTGGAGCAGGAGTTGGACATCCTGAATCGGAGCCAAGGGGCAGAGGCCAGAGCCAGAAGTCAGGGATTGGAGCCAAGGGGCAGAGCCAGCTTACCTGGAATGAGGCAATGGTGGGGCCAGAGCAGGGACAGGACTGGAAGAAGGCCAGAGCAAAGAGGGGAACAAGCAGGCACAGGAGCTTCCACAGCCATGGACAAATACTGCTGCTAGCCTTAAGAAGAGGTGTGCTGGTCCCCTCAGGCTAAACTGGGGCCATCTGTGCTCGTTAGACTCTCTGGCACAGAGATAGATCTGAATATTGGGGTTTTTCTCACCCATTTCACCCCCAAATGGAACAGGAATACCTGAGTCTTTGTGGCATTTCTCCCTGTCAAGCAATATCTCTTTCCATTGTGGTTGATGGACTCAAACAGGATTTATGCATGAGACTGAGACACTATGGCCATCCAACAGGCCCTGCACTGATGCACTGAAACTCCATGCAGCAGGGAAGAGGCATGGGGGAGTCATTGAGCCAGAGGGCTAGAGGGGCCCACAAGGGTTATTTGGTCATTCTTTTGGGCACCAAGCAAACGGCAAGGGAACCATGGGGTAGTTTGGTCTCACATGTGGCGAAGGGAGAGGGGAATTTTGAACAAACAGAATACTATGAAACGCTCTCAGTGCCTCGGACTTAGGTGTTTAACGTGCGGCCCCCTGATTGTTTGAAAATATTGGGCAGTGTTTGCAAGGCCTGAGCAGAGCATGGTCTGGAAAGAGCTGGGCCACTTTCAACCCACAAGCCCTGTTCCTGGCTCTGCCGCTGGCTCCCTGTCTGTCCATGGGCAATCCGGGCACGTTTCAGAAGTCAATGGGAGCTGCAGGTGTTCAAACTAGCTCCTTACGGTTTCAATTGCCCTACCTGCAAAGCAGAGAATAACGTGCCCTTTCCAGGAGCTTTAGGAAAATTAGTGACCCTTGTTATTTAGTATCCCTCTGCACTGGTGGTAGCACCTAGAGGCCCTAATCAGGATCCTGTGCTACTCTGCACTCGGCCTGAATTAATGTTTGCATGTGAAGAGTATCGCAGAAATGCTGATTGTTATTCAAAATAAATCTCATCAATATACGTAGCAAAGGCACTGCCAAGCCACAGACCCACAACGCACTCAAGCGGGTTCAGGGCACTTAGCACCTCCCAGGAAGCATTAAGCAGGATCAAACAGGTAGAGTGGCTGAAAATGCAGTTGTGTGTTTAAGGAGCCATCCACCAGGCCTCCTGTGCTCTCTCTCAACGGGCTTGAGGCACCGTCCCTGTTTCATAGAGTAATAGCCATGCAAGTCCAGTTGTGAGTCCACTTCAACCCCCAGCTGCTCTTTGTACATGGTGCAATGTGCACCATAATTAAGCCAGGTAGGATGCTGTATTATACAGTGGAAGGTGCTTAAGTGGCCCCCTTACTAGGCTGCCTCAACTACAGTAGGACTTCAGGGTTATAAACACCAGAGTTATGAACTGACTGATCAACCATACACCTCATTTGGAACCCGTTCACAATCAGGAGCAGCGGAGACCAAAAAAACCAAATCCAGTACAGTACTGAGTTAAACATAAAGTACTAGAAAAATAAAGGGAAAATTAAAAAAAATTGACAAGGAAACTGTTTCTGTGCTTATTTCATTTAAATTAAAATAGTTAAAAGCAGCATTTTTCTTCTGCAAAGTAAAGTCTCAAAGCTGTATTCAGTCAATGTTCAGCTGTAAACTTTTGAAAGAACCATAAAGTTTTGTTCAGAGTTATGCACAACCTCCATTCCTGAGGTGTTTGTAGCCATGAGGTTCTCCTGTATCCACAATGTACTGGGAACAGGCCTGCTCTTTCATTAGACAAGGCATGTCCTTTCTGCACAGTGACTTCGATGGACACTCAGGTCATCACTTATGGAATAAATGCTTCTATAGTGTGTCGTGCCAGATATTAGCTGAAACATTCTCTGTGCCAGGCACCTGTCAAGGAGCCTACTAGGCTCAGAAATGCAGCCTCAGTCTCTGAAGAACAAGGAAGATTAGCCAGTTCCAGAACTTATTTTTAGGTGATCTTTGTCCAAATCAGCCCCCTGGTGTCATGGTGACGCGCCCTACTGCCTCTCTTGGGGTCTGTTTAAGCCAGCTGCCACAGGAACTGAAGTCCTAATGGTAGCTCAGGGGCCCATGTTGTGACCTGACCAGCCTGCAGAATAATGAATGGGGGGATCTGGGGCAAGTTTCTCTTCAGCACTAACACAGTTTAAATCAGCTGCATGACAAGAGCATTTTGTGTTTCCAGAGGAGACGCTGCTCCCTTTGTAATCACACCCACGATGCCTCCCACCAAGATGGCTTATGAAGTCCACCTTCTTCCTGTGCTTTTGTGTTTCTCCAGCCTTCTCTGCCTCCCCTCAGCTGTACTCCAGGAAGGGGGCGGAGGAGGGATGGGAAGGCATGCCAAGAGAGGTGCCTCTCCCTCCCCTCTGCTCTGAACTAAGAACAACAGCGCTAATTTGAGCCTTGTGCTGTGGCTTCCTGAGCAAAAGCAAAGGAGGGTGGCTTTGGAGAAAGGAAGAAGACAACAGAGCAAACCTGCCAGTATGTACCTGACTGCTGAGTTTGGGGCTCCAGCAAACACCCACATAAATAGGACATGGCAGCTGCAGGCTAGCAACACAGGACTGCCAGTTTGGGGCTTCCTCAGCCCAGCTCACAGAGGCAAAGATTGTAATTACCACTGAGAATGCCAGCTGGTACTAGAGCCCCTCACCTCCAGATTGGCATTGATTGGCATGCCAAGGTGACCACAACCAGGCCCAGAAGAGCCTGCACTGGGCAGGCTCCTATGTAGGGTTGCCAACTTTCTAATCGCACAGAACCAAACACCCCTGCCCCGCCCCTGCTCCAAGGCCCTGCCCCTGCTCGCTCCTTCCCTCCATCACTCGCTGTCCCTCATCCTCACTCAGTTTCACCTGGCTGGGGCAGGGGGTTGGGGTGTGGGAGGTGGTGAGGGCTCCGGCTGGGGGTGGGGCCTGGGATGAGGGATTTGGGGTGTGGGAGAGGGCTTCGGGATAGGGCAAGGGATTGGGATGCGGGGGGATATGAGCTCTGGGCTGTGGTGTGGGCTGTCACAGAGTCACTGGGCGATGCTCTGGAACTACTCCATAGGAAGCCAGTCATGACTCTGGGGAGCCTCCTCTCTCTGAGCGCACTGTCTCCAGGGCAAGAAGCTTACGCAGCTTCCACCTTCCTGGGTCTGACCTCAAAGCATTCAGTATCCCCTTCCACACCATGTGCTTCCCATAGCAAGTCTTCCTGGGTGGGGCTCCTGGGGAAGCCAGAGGACCCTGCACCCCAACTCCACAGTCAAACATGCCTCTCAGTCAGCTAGTAAACAGAAGGTTTATTAGTCGACAGGAACACAACATAGGGCAGAACTTGTTAGTACAGAAATCAGTGACTTTCAGCCAAGTCCATCTTGGCGGGAAGGGAGCCCAGAGCCAGGGCTTTGGTCCTCCCCCTGACCCCAAGCCAGCCGAGACTAGCATCCAGCTGCCTGGACCCTGCCCTGCCCATTGCACCTCCTCTGGCCTTTGTCTTGCTTCCCAGGGCAGAGTCACCTGGTCACATTCCTCTCCTGGGTCTCAGGTTATGAAGGGGCGGCCATAGCATCCATGCAGGCAGCTGGAGCAGCCTCCACAAAAGTCCATGCAAAACAGCAAGACACACACAACATAACAAGGGAAAATCCTCACTTTGTCACATCTCTCCCCCATTTGAGACCGAATGAGTGGGGTCACTTTAATCAGTGACCTGGGGAAGTTCAGGCCTCCCTCTCTGGGACAAAGCATCAGCTATAACCAGTGATGAGCTGCCAAAATCTTAGGAACCGGTTCCCTACCGGGTCTTTGGTGGCACGGCTCCGACGGGTGAAGGCCCCGCCGCCGAATACTCGGTAGGGAACCGCCCTGTGAGTACACATCCCACCCATGTCCTGCCCTTGACTGCCCCCCTCAGAAACTGCAACCCAGAACCCCCCCGGCTCCTTGTCCCCTGACCACTCCTTCCCGAGACTCCCAACCCTAGCTGCCCCCCCATGACTCCACCCGCTGCCCAACTCGCCCTGCTCCCTGTCCCCTGACTGCCCTGACCCCATCCACCAACACCCCGACAGACCCCTAGAACCCCCACATGGCGCCTACCCACCCCCCTCTTCCCTATCCCCTGACCACCCCCCAAGAGCCTCTGCCCCATCCAACCCAGCCCTGCTCCCTATCCCTGTCCCTGCCTTATCCAACCCCCCCATCCCCGGCCTCTTATCCCCGCCGGGGCCGGGCCGGAGCCACGCCGCACAGCCAGAGTTGGGGCTGGGGACCAGAGTCAGGGCCCGGCCCGAGCTGGAGCCGCGCGACTGGAGTTGGGCCTGGGGCCTGGCCCAGAGCCAGAGTTGGGGCCTGGTTTGGGGCCTGGCCCAGAGTTGCGCCGTGTGGCCAGAATGGGGCCCTGTGGCGCCTGGAGTCTCCTCGTGCCCCACCCCCGCCCCAGTTCACCTGCAGGAAGCCCTGCTTCCCACGCAAACAGCTGATTCGCGGGAAGAAGGGGAGGGGGAGGAGAACCCGGAGGGAGCTTCATGGGAGGAGGTGGAGCTAGGTGAGCTGGGGCCAGGGGCAGGGCAGGGAGCTGGCACAGATTTTGTTACATTTAAAAGCCTTTTTAGAACTGGGACAACCGGTTCTAAAAGGGCTTCTAAATTTAACAACCGGTTCCTGCGAACTGGTGGGAACCAGCCCCAGATCACCACTGGCTATAACATTTGCACTCCTCTTAATGTGGACCACCTCCATTTCATAGCCCTGGAAGGACAGACTCCACCTCAGGAGCTTGGCATTGGCCCCTCTTCTCTGGTGCAGCCACGGCAGGGCGAGTGGTCAGTGTACTCAGTGAAGTGACTCCCAAATAGATCCAGCTGCATTCTTTTAAGAGCCCACTCCATGCCCAGGCACTCCTTCTCTATGGCCACACAGCCCTGCTCCTGGGACAGCAGCTTCCTGCTCAGGTACATGTTGTGGTGTTTCTCCCCCTTTACACTGGCCTGCCTTGGCACTGCGCCCAGTCCTGTGTGTGGGTAAGGTGTGAGCTCCGAGTGGGGCCAGAAATGAGGGGTTCAGGGTGCGGGAGAAGGCTTGGGGCTGGGGCAGGGGTTTGGAGTGCAGGGTATGTGTGTGAGAACTCCAGCTGGAGGGCTCTGGGGTGGGGCTGGGGATGAGGGGTTTGAGGTGCAGAAGGGGACTCTGGGCTGGGGCAAGGGTTGGGGTGTGGGAGCGGACTTGGGGTGTGGGGTCCCGGCAGCACTTACGGTGGCTCCCAGGAAGTGGCTGCCAGATCCTTGCAGCCCCTAGGTGCATGGGCAGCCAGGGAGGCTCCACACACTCCCCTTGCACCCACACGTGCCACCCCTGCAGCTCCCATTTGTCATGGTTCCCAGTCAATGGGAGCTGCACAGCTGGCACTCGCGGCGGGGGCAGTGCACAGAGCCTTCCTGGCTGCTCCAGCACTTAGGGGGACGCAGGGACATGCTGGCCACTTCCGGGAGCCGCGGGGAGCCAGGGCAGGCAGGGAATCTGCCTTAGCCCCGGGTTCCTGCTGCATCGCTGACTGGACTGTTAACGGTTTGGTCGGCGGTGACGACTGGAGCCACCAGAGTCCCTTTTTGACCAGATGTTCAGGTCAAAACTGGATGCCTGGCAACCCTGCTCCTATGAGGCTCAGTCTGAGGGGCTGTGTGATGAGGCAGAAAGCACTGGAGGGAAGACAGACATTTTGACTCTCCCTGTCATGGAGCTTGAGGCCAATGCAGAGATCCCTGCTCCACAACCCAAAGTTCAAGCCCCAAGATACTGCTACACCCACCGCCCCCTGCACCAGGAACCAGCGACTGGCCATGGCTTCATCCTGCCCAGGACACCGTCCACTTGGAGTGAGAGCCATAAGCTGCCCGAGGGGACCCAGCCCTCCATTTCGAGCTCCAGCCCCACCACCAGATCAGGCCTATGGGGCTCGTTGGGAGACAGTGGGGTTTTTCCTCATCACATTTCATTGTGGGCTTTCAGTTGTTGCTCTGGGATGGACTGAGACCTTGTATACCTTCTGTTTACCCCTTTCCCCATCTTCTGTTTATCCCTATGCTGACCAGAGAACTCTGACATCATAATCAAAAAGGCTGACACAGGAGGTGCTGTCGTCATCATGAATAAATTGGAATATGGCCAAGAGGCTGCTAGACAGCTCTCTAACACCATATTCTACAGGCCATTACCCTCTGATCCCACTGAAGGTTACCTAAAGAAATGACACCATCTGCTAAAAAAGCTCCCTGACAAAGCACAGGAACAAATCTGTACAGACACATGCCTAGAACCCCGACCAGGGGTATTCTATTTGCTACCCAAGATCCATAAACCTGGAAATCCTGGACGTCCCATCATCTCAGGCATTAGCACTCTAACATCAGGATTGTCTGGCTATGCGGACTCTTTCCTCAGGCCCTACGCTACCAGCACTCCCAGCTATCTTTGAGACACCACTGACTTCCTGAGGAAACTACAATCCATTGGTGTTCTTCCAGAAAACACCATCTTGGCCGCTATGGATGTAGAAGCCAACATTCCACACAAAGATGGACTACAAGCCATCAGGAACAGTATCTCCGATAATGTCACAGCTAACCTGGTGGCTGAACTTTGTGACTTTGTCCTCACCCACAACTATTTCACATCTGGGGACAATATATACCTTCAAGTCAGCGGCACTCCTATGAGTACCCATATGGCCCCACAGTATGCCAACATTTTTATGGCTGATTTAGAACAACGCTTCCTCAGCTCTCGCCCCTAACGCCCCTACTCTACTTGCACTACATTGATGACATCTTCATCATCTGGACTCATGGAAAAGAAGGCCTTGAGGAATTCCACCATGATTTCAACAATTTCCATCCCACCATCAACCTCAGCCAAGCCCAATCAACACAAGTGGTCCATTTCCTGGACACTACTGTGCTAATAAGCAATGGTCACATAAATACCATCCTATGCCGGAAACCTACTGACCGCTATACTTACCTACAGGCCTCCAGCTTCCATCCAGGACACACCACACGATCCATTGTCTACAGCCAAGCTCTAAGATACAAC
>NC_133788.1:411805-414491 GCF_003597395.2 Chelonoidis abingdonii | reverse complement strand
CTCCTCAATATATGTTCCATTCTATGCATCCGAAGAAGTGGGCTGTAGCCCACAAAAGCTTATGCTCAAATAAATTTGTTAGTCTCTAAGGTGCCACAAGTACTCCTGTTCTTTTTCCTAATAAATGAGCATACCCCAAAGTAATGGGCAAAGCTGGTAACACCCCAACAAAGGGTGACCAATGACCAGGGCTCTAACAAGATATTTGGAAGCCCTCTGTAAGAGAACCTAGGAGGGCCTCTTCCCAGTAATAACATTGCACTACCAATTTAATCAAAATATGCAAATAATAACGTACAGAAATCTACAGCTAGTTATTGGCTGCAAATACCCTCAAAGCTAAACAAATAAATATATAAATTGCCTGTCACGTTTTACTCTCGTCAGTGGATATTTTCTGGAAAGCAGGCCCCCTGCAGTGTTCAACTCCCAAGTCCTACCCTGACACATTCCTTCAGGACCACCCTCCTGCTCTTGGGTGTGGCCTCTCCTTAGTTGAGCTGGTTTCTCCCCTCTACCTGAAGTTCCTTTAACCCAGTGGGGTATCCCAGCTATGTCACAACCCTCTCTGCACCGTCTTGCAGGAATTCATCAAGGAGCAGTTTTAGGTACAGTAGAGGCAGCTCCTGCAGAGGTTGGTGAGTTCCAGTGAGAGAACTGGAAGTCAGGCAGCCTGGGGCTATGTCGGACAGCCCCAAGGAAGACCCTGAAGCCTTTTTGCTAACTTTTGTGTGCGTGGTTACTTGAGCCAGATGATCCAAGGGTGCCTGGGCACTACAACTAGCCCCTTACCTGACCAGTGATGCTCAGACAACTGAAATGGCCCTGAGAGAGCACCAAGCTGAAGACTATGACATGCTGACACTTGCTATTCTGGACAGGGTGGGCCTGTCAGTGGAGAAATACCACCAGCAATTTTAGAGCAGTCAGATGGAATGGCAGGATACATCCCTGGACTTCTGTGCAAAAATGATCTGACTGGGCCAATCGATGGGTGAGGCCAGATAGGCAGGACACAGAGGCCATAATGGACTCAGTTGTTCTTGAGCAGTTTACCCAGAGCCTCCCTGAGGCTATGAGAGTTTGGGTCATAATCACTGGAATCCACTGTAAAACTAATGGAGGAGTATGTGGAAGAGGGAAAGAAGGTTGAGGCACCTCAGTCTTCAAAGCGCTGGAAGGGAATGCAAGGGGCAAACAAGGGGAGCCCTAGAGCCCACTCAGTGGTTTGTTACCAATGTGGTAGCAAAGGACATGCCTACACATGGACTGTGGGTTTGCGGAGTTGTGTGGGTGGACAGGTGTAAAAGGTGAACCAGGGGTAAATCCCTATCAGTGTAGGCTGGAGAACCACAAGGGGCGTGATGGATTCAGAAGTCATATATTCCTTGTATGAAGAACCTTGGTTAGACTGTAGCTGCAGCAGAAGGGGGTGATTATAACAATCCACTATGTACACGGGGAAAAGAATACTTACCCCATGGCAGTCATTCCACTGGAAGTGGGGGGAAAGTTTAAATTGTCCTATGCAGTGATGATAGGAATGGACCAGAATCCATTTCCCTTATGTAAAAAGAGCAGAGGACAGACAGAGAGACCCCAATGGTGGGGTTTGTGTAAAGAAATCTCAATGATAGGCCCTCCAACTAACCCTCCAGGTGCAAGGTTTAAGGACCCTAGATATATCATAACAAGTTCAGAGTCGACACGCTTGAGATTTTCAGGAGAAGAACTTGAAAAGGGGGCAATGGATCCAGGTGTGAAAAAGCTGGGACACCTACAGGAAGAGGAGGACAGAATCTTGTTGCAAGGCCTGGGATGAAAGATATACCAAGAAGGGGGGAAAGGGTGTAGTCTGGAGTGTGGGGCAAGAGAATTGGATCCCGATATTGCGTCTCTGGAGGGACAACTTACTAGAGTAGTTACAAAGCATGGACAAAGGAAACTAGAGGAAAGGTCCATGGGATGTGTGGGTGGAAGGCAGAAAAACCCTCACTCGTGGCCCTCAGGCGGCCAGTCTGAGAGGGCCTAGGGATCCCCAATAGAACCCCATAAAGAGGGCAGAGCTCAGAGGGTGAAGAAGGCCTCTTCTGGAGACAAAAAAAAGTCTAAATTGAAATAAGGGATGTGTGTGTAACAGAGGCCATTTGTAGCATCCAGGTTGCTGCAGAACAGTGAAGGTTGCAGGCTTAGTCGGAATCAACCAACCGACCACTGAGGGGGATCACTGACACTTGGTGGCAATCACTGGGGCTAATGAGATAAATGACACAGTAACTGGGAAGATATCCATTTGGGAGGAACAGGACATCAGGAAAGGTCAGTGAGTGAGCTTGGTGGAGGAAAGAGAGCTTTGGAAGGCTCCTCCTGCTGTATACCTGGGCTCCATCCTGCCATGTTTGGACGCTGAGGATTAAAGGGGCACATGGTGAATGATAAACAGACTGTGTGTTTGTGACTAGTAGACCAAGAAAACAGGCTAGGCAGTGCTGCTCACTGGGTAGCTGAAGAAGCATCTTGTGATAGCTCTGAACAGTCCTTCACCCTCAAATCAGCATACCCTTAGAGCCCCGACCAGGGTTATTCTATCTACTACCCAAGATCCACAAACCCGGAAATCCTGGACGCCCCATCATCTCGGGCATTGGCACTCTCACTGAAGGACTGTCTGGATATGTGGACTCTC
>NC_133788.1:352372-410155 GCF_003597395.2 Chelonoidis abingdonii | reverse complement strand
AGTCTATAAGGTGCCACAGGATTCTCTGCTGCTTTTACAGATCCAGACTAACACGGCTACCCCTCTGATACTTGACACCCTCAAAGGGGAGGTCCTCAATATTTGTTGAATATCAGCAGAGAGACTGGCAAAGCACAATCGTGAATACCTCTGCAGAGAGCTGCTGGAGACCACAGCCCTACAGCTGTGTCAGATAAAAAATAAATAAAATAATAATTGGAGATATACCTATCTCCTAGGACTGGAAGGTCATTGAGTCCAGCCCCCTGCCTTCACTAGCAGGACCAAGTACTGATTTTTGCCCTAGATCCCTAAGTGGCCCCCCTCAGGGGTTAAGCTCACAATCCTGGGTTTAGCAGGCTGATGCGCAAACCACTGAGCTATCTCTCCCCCCCTAGATGTGGTCTAAGCTGCTTGCATATTGTGTGTGGAGACCAACTTGCCCTCTTGTATCAGCTCCTTAGCTGTGTTCTACTGTGCATCTGGGAACAGATCCAAATATGGGGTGATTTCATCCCAAAAGACAAAAAGATCTCAGAACATAGTGGCTGCATAATTCACTACCTTCATGCACAGAATAGCACATGCGTAGATTTTCTTGACCACAAAGTCTGGTTTCCTGGCTTCTCTGTCAGGAAGGGCAGAGGTGAGTCAGTTCTCTCTTGTACCACCCGATAAAGGCAATCAACCTGTTTCTCTACTGTAGCTGTAGACACAGGTGAAAGCAAGATGTCCTTGGCAGACTGCAGCAGTCCACCGCAGAGAGGTAACTTCAACTTTCCCCTTTTCATTGGATTGGAGTATAGCAATGATTCCCTATTCCTCCTGCTGGTCAGATAGAAATTGGAGTCTAAGGGTTTCTGCCACTCTCCCCTCTAGGTCATGGACTGCTTCAGATCATCAGGTGGAAATGCAGATGACCAGCCCATGTTGTCATCAAGAAGAGTGATGCCTGTGTCCCCTGGGTCATCCTGTGATGAAATATCTCCTTGGGCATCATGTTCATCGTCCTCTGTGTAACAGGGTGGGCTGGCCTTTTGGGGTCCTGGGTCCTGTCAGCCCTGTTTGATTATTAGACCCAGCTGGGAAAAGGTTAGGTGATCACTTTAAAGGGCTGAGAGAGCTTAATTAGAAATAGGTTCTTGTCGTAGGCTTGGGAGCAGAGGGATTGAAGGGAAGGTGTGTCCTCTTTTCAGCGTGTGACACTCTCCTCAGGGCACCCAGAAACATAAGCCATTGTTACCCCTCTGCATTAGCAAAGGAGAATTTTGCTGGAGCTTAGACTGTATGTCAGCTCCCTGCCACGCCAGTCCACCCACCTCCCCAGCAAACTGCTTGAGACTCTGCCAGTCTTAATCTTGACTTGCAAATGACATTCAGGGAACCCCAGTGCCCAAGATCTCCAGAGACATCTTTCTGCAGAGTCCAACCCCTATCACTGGACACACCCAGAAATTACCACCTTGCCCAAAGTCCCAGTCAGTTAATGTGTCCCACCCTTCCGCACACAAAGCACACTTCAGAGTAGTCCTTCCTCCATGACTGGGACCACAACCAATTTTTCATGGTTTAAACATTAATCAATCATCAGCAATTTAACTCCATGCTATGAAATTTTATCACAAGACCTTGAATCATGCTTTGGGTATTTTTCCTGATTCCCTCAGCAGAAATGATAAATCTGAAGAAGACATTTCAAGGCCATCCATAAGAACCACAAGTGACAGCTCTGTTTGCCCCAACAATTATTTACATACACAATGACCAGAAACGGAAAAGGACTAGCATCAACCCCAGCAAAGTAGAATTAAGTGGACCATGCAAAAAGAGAGCACTAATTCAATGTTTCCCAAGCAGTTGGTCAGGAGCAGGGCCATAACAAGAAATTTGGAAGCCCCCTGTGAGAGAATCTAGAAGGGTACCTTTTTATTAATAATATTGAATTACCAATTTAATCCAAGTATGCAAATAAAAACCTACAGAAATCCACAACTAGTTATTGGCTGCAAATACCTTCAAAGCTAAACAAATAAATATATAAATTACATGTCACATTTTACTCTAGTCAGTGGATATCTATTGGGAAAATAGGTTTGTCTGACCTTATTTATACTGAGAAATGGAGTGCACTATTGACGAATTCATGTCCTTGGAGTCTAGTGTCTTGCAAATGTCACTTTCTATGGACAGTGTAGCCAGTTCTACCAAATGGACTGGAGACATAGTATAAATAAGCTTCAGTTGTGTGTCAGCTTGTGTAATCTGTGAGATTTGTTCAGTGTTGAAGTAGACACAATTGTTAACACCAGTTAGTAAAAGAAGTGAGTCTGGTGCTTGGTGAAGTTCATGTTCCCATAGGTACAGACACCAAAAAGAGGGAGAGTGAGGGAACCAGTCAGGCTAGTTGAGCTAAAAGTTGGGTCTTGATTTCTACAGAGGAGCTTCCTTCCCCTCCTCCTGAAAGCCCTCCCAGCAGCACCACACCCTAAAGTGTTCCATAAGGGTTTCTCTGCCCTGGAAACATGAGTGGTATTTTGAAACTTGTTAACTGAAATGTTAGTTAATATGTTTCTCACTGCTTAGTACTTACACAAAGAGGTCTAGACATGTGAGCGTGCTGCAATTAACCCTCAGATCCCTCGCTGTGTTCTCCCCACATGTTCCCTGATCTCCTGTGCTGTGTCCTGCCAAGGATTCTGTGCCTTCTGCGACATTCTTTGTGCTCTGGGATCCCCATTTCCCCACTGTGGTCTCTGTCTTGTCCTGTGCTCTGCAGGAGTGGATCTATGTGGATCAGAGTCAGAGAGGAGAGCAGATTGTCCCCCTACAGCCTCTCCCACTCTTGGTAAGGCTGAGGACAGAAACATTCTTTGCTGGATGTTCATAGATTCCAGGGCCAGAAGGGACCATTGTGATCATGTAGTCTGACCTCCAGTATAGCACAGGCCATAGACCTACCTCAAAATAATTCCTAGAGCAGAGCTTTAGAAAAACATCCAATCTTGATTTAAAATTTGTCAGTGATGGAGACTACACCATGACCTCTGATAAACGGTTCTAATGGTTAATTCCTTTCACCATTAAAAATGTATATCTTATTTTTCTGACTTTGTCTAACTTCAACTTCCAGCCTTGGATCGTGTTATATCTTTCTCTGTTCCCCATGTAGGTGCTTACAGATTGTGATCAAGTCACTCCATCACCTTCTTTTTCTTAATCAAATAGATTGAACTCCTTGAGATAATCACTGTAAGGCAGGTTTTCTAACCCTTTAATCATTCGCATAGCTCTTTTCTGAGCCCTCTCCAGTTTATCGACATCCTTCTTGAACTGTGGACACCAGCACTGGATACAGGATTCCAGCAGCCAAATACACCAGTGCCAAATACAGAGGTAAAATACTCTCTCTGCTGCTACTTGTTATGCATCCCAGGATCGCAGTCATTCTTTTGGCTACAGCATAACACCTGGAGCTCACATTCAACTAATTATCCACCATGACTTCCAAAGCTTTTTCAGAGTCACTGCTTTCCTGGATAGCGTCCCTCATCCTGTAAGTCTGGTCGCCATTCTTTGTTCCTAGATGTGTACATTTACATCTACATTTAGCTGTATTAAAATTCGTATTGTTTACTTGTGCCCAGTTTACCAAACAATCCAGGTTGCTCTGTATCAGTGACCTAGCCTTGTCATTATTTACTGCACTCTCAGTCTTTGTGTCATCTACAAACTTTATCAGTGATGATTTTATGGTTTCTTCCAGTTCATTGATAAAAATGTTAAATGGTGCCAAGAACTGATTCCTGCAAACAAACCCACTCCATGACAGTTCTCCATTTACAGTTACAACCCCAGCTCCACTGGGATCCCAAGGGCATAAATCAGCATGTGTTACTGACAGCAGGTTTGTTCTCTCGCCATGGCTTACACTTTCTATCTCCCTTTCCTGTCTCTAGCTCCAGCCTATCCTACACTTAAAAGTTTTGCCAGCAGAGCTATATTGGTTAGGAATGTGAAAAAAATCACCCATCTAACTGAGAAAATTATGCCAGCAGAAAGCCCTAGCGTAGCTATGGTGACGCAGGCAAAAAAAAGTCCATTTATTTCTTTTGGGGAACTGGTGTAAGCTATACTGGCAAATAGGGGCGGCTCTAGGCATTTTGCCGCCCCAAGCATGGCAGGCAGGCTGCCTTCAGTGGCGTGCCTGCAGAGGGTCCGCTGGTCCCATGCCTGCGGGAGGTCCACCAAAGCCGCAGGACCAGCGGACCCTCCGCAGGCACGCTGCCAAAGGCAGCCTGCCTGCCGCCCTCACCGCGCCGGCAGAGCACCCCCCGCGGCTTGCCGCCCCAAGCACGTGCTTTGCGTGCTGGAGCCTGGAGCCGCCCCTGCTAGCAAAAGTCCTCTTTCCCCCTGTATATGCTTTATGTCCACTAGGAAGGTTTGCCAGTATGGCTATAGTGGTATGGCTATGCCAGTAACCCCCCTTCTAATGTAGACAAGACTTGTGTCTCTGTCTCTTTGTCTCTCTCTATCCCTAAGGCTCTATCATATCCCCTCTCCCCTTTTCACTTAGTTATTTCTCCTGAGAAAGGCATGAAAACATCACTAGTCTTTATTCTCCTTGTTATAAACAAATATCTATATTGCCCATCACTGTGGAATCTGGACACTTCTTGTGTAGCAGCAAACCACACAAATGGTTCAGGTTCTCCTCCCTTTTCACATCCCTTCCCATCTCAAGCTTGAGGAACCAGTGACCCTGTGTAATGTTGTAAAAATGCCTGTCCTGAAGAGAATCAATCTTGCATCAAGTTCTGGAGGTCTCAAACCTCTGAAGATCAAGAAGAGCAAAGTATAATGAACCAGACATTAGATACTTGTCTCTCCCACACTGTAAAAGTGGGTGGTCTCCCTCAGGGACCGCATCTCCAGAGACTGTGAATTACCCATTGTCCTCCTAGTCCAGATTGCTTGGGCCTGAACTTTGAGGTTTAGACCAATTAGAATGGAGCCAGGAGAAAAATTTCCACTCAAAATGGTCTTCTGATGGAGAGTGGCTTTTCCACTAAGAGAAATTTGTGAAGGAAGAAAAAATCCATTTTTCTCAGCACTTAGGGAGTTTTCATCTGAAAACTGAAAAAAAAAATCTATTTTAACCAAAAATGGGAAGTTTTTGATTTTCTGACAAACCTACCCTCAAAAATTTGGGGGGAAAAAAATGAAAAAAAGTTCATGAACATTTTAATGGGAAGAAAACTCTTTTCCCAATCAGGCTGGTTGGTGCTAAGCACAAATAATTCCAGTGGTAGTCAATGGGAGCTGTAAGTGCTCAGCACTGCCCTAAGAGTGTTGATGAGCTAGGGTCAACTAAATTTGCACCCGGAGAAGGGGGGAGTGAGGGACATTGAGGGAAATGCCTCCTCCAGGAGTTAAAATTGAGCTAACATAGATAACCTCTAAGGATACATCTACACAGCCCACAGCAATGACTCGCAGAGCCTGAGTTGACAGACATGGGCTCACAATATGGTGCTACAAATAGCAGTGCAGACATTCAGGCCCAGGCTGGAACTTAGGACGCTTCAGAGTGTGAGTCACAAAATCTACACTGCTATTTTTAACACCGAACTGTGAGCCCTGTGAGCTTGTGTCCCTTGCCCCAGGTTCTAAGACTCACTGGCTTGGACTGCTGCTCACTGGGTAAACGCTGTGTAGGGCCAGAATGCTGTGCATGATGGCCTTTTCCTGTTCCTCCAGTCACTTGTGCTCAGGCCCTTAGTGGGTTCTGAGCTAGAGGAGAGTATGAGAGTTGTACATGCAGTGCTGCGAAAATACCCATGAGTGTCCTTGAAAAACTTAGTCATGTGGCCTGCACTGTGCACAACCCATAGCAGTTCTTTACTAGATGCCCTTGTGCCTTGTGCCAGATGAGTCAATCCAGTCTTTCTACCTCCATCTGTCCACTACCATGATTCTTGCTGTTATAGTCTGTTTCCATGACAGCAGCATCTTTCTCAATGGTTTTCTTACATTTCTGATGCATATAGCAATCTGCAGTCCCACTGGGTAAACAGGTAAACAAAAATCCTGTGTTGTGGGACAGAAAAGACATTGGCACACTCACCTCTGCTCTGAACCAACTGGGAACAGCAATTGAGCCAAGACAGAAGCTTTCAGGACTAAGCCAATTCCTTAAAAGGCTAGCGCTCCCAAAATCTTCAGTCCTCTGTCATAGGGTGTACCTGCTCTACAGTGCCCTCCTCCTGGCCAAGTATGGCACTGTAGGTGCTCCCTGCCTCAGTTTCCTCTAATGTCATCAGTAAGTTCAGTGAGGTTGTATATAGGGAATGGTGCCCCTTCTGGGGGTGTAGTTTATTAACCAAAACTCAATGAAAATACATGCAAACCTTCACCCCAGGCTCTTATCTGGGAGACAGAGTCAGTATTAATTTATTGCAGTGGTTCTCAACCTGTGGCCCAGGGGCCACTTGTGGTCCAATCAGCTCACCGCTGCGGCCCATGAGACATCCTCAGGGCCATACAGATAGTACTGGATGTGGCCCACAATAGTAAATAGGTTGAGAACCACTTGTTATTGGTTTCCCTCTGGGTCTACCACTCCCCTAAAGCAGGGTTCTTTCACCTTGGGTCCTTCCCTTGGAGAAGTCTGGCCCCTTGCCACTACCTGGGGATAATCCTTCACCAGAGCCAGGGAGCTTCAGAGAGTCTACAGCGAGGAGCTCCTGATAGACTTGACTAACTGCCACTGTTTGGGAGTTCCCTGTCCTTCAGAATACACCTTCTCTGTGAGCCTGCCTCCTCAGCGCTCCTGGCAACTCCTCTCCTCAGGGGGCTCCTGTCTCTAGGAGTTCCCCTTCTGAGCCCTGGTAACACTTCCATGCTTGTTAGCTAATTAGCTGCCGTCTGAGTTCACTCTTTCTCCTGTCACAGGTAGGCTGGTGCCTGACTCCCTTGAAAGGGCCAGTCCCCTGATACCCTCCTCTAACCTTTAACAATAAATATGATGGACACATACCACTAAGTGTGGGCCCTTTAGTTATTTACCACTCCAAAATTAGAATATATTTGCTAATATAACAGTACACAGGCAAGCTGTATCTTTGTTTGGATTCAGCCAAAAGCTTAACTACAATGCTTCAGTTGAAAACAGCCCCGGGCAGGGCCGTCTCCAGGGGTTTTGCTGCCCCAAGCAGCCAAAAAAAAAAAAATAGAAGCCGCGATCGTGATCTACGGCAATTCAGTGGGAGGTCCTTTGCTCCGAGAGGGAGTGAGGGACCCTCCGCCGAATTGCAGCCGAATACCTGAATGTGCCGCCCCGCTCTGGAGTGGCCACCCCAAGTACCTGCTTGCTAAGCTGGTGCCTGGAGCTGGCCCTGGCCCCTGGTCTGGGAGTAACAGACTTTCGCTCTTCATAGCAACTCCAAGTTGGTGCTCAAAAGATATTCATGTTTACAGAACTGCCATTTAAGAAAACAGTATTCTGATGTTGTAAATCCACAAATCTTTGCTTGGAGAATTCAGAGGAGTCTTTCATAAAGATGGATTCTTGGTTTCCAAATGTCTCAGAGCTCTCTCTTTCTAATGAGTGTATGCATGCCCCACAATCCTTTGCCAGTTGCCATGACTAACTCCATTGATATATCCTGGTAGATCACAGTGTAATGGTCTGAGTCCACCAGAGAGGGAAGTCAGGCTACAAATGGCAGATTCCTAGAAGAGTGAAGAAAGGGGAAGGAAGTGGTCACAACTGCCCTTCTGCTTGGTTCCATAGTACTGCATAGGGAGGATGTGAGGAAAGCTGCAGCGTAAGAGGCAGCTGCAGGCAGGTCTCCACAGGACAGGAGAATGGAAAATAAAATGTCAGCTGCTTGACTTTAGCAAATGGACAGATTCCATGACAGAAATGATGAATTCTGGGGCATTTCAAAAACACCAAATTCCATAGCTGCAGCATCCATGCGGCCTTGATTTGAGATGAATGGGGCAGTTCACAATCACATCTCTTAAGAGTGATTGTTTCAGGCTGGCTGCAGACATCACTGAATTCGCTGATGCTAAGCTCACATTTTCAAGGTTCTCTTTACAACCATGAGGGCTAGAAATACATTTTTAAAGTCGAGGAGAGGAAAGGAAAGGAAAGAGAGAGTGTTGTGACCTCTCATCCCTGAAACCTACATGATCCAACTGCAGGTTGCAACCCACAGATTATGGATCGCCTGCTTTATACCACTCACACCATCATGGATTCTTCTCTCGCTGCACCCTGCAGCCACCCCTCTGCTGTTTCCATGACAGATCAATAGGAAGATCCTTCTCAAGCATCATAGCAAGCAAGGGGTGAGGCATATTCCTCTTTTGGGTTGAGGAGCTCTATGTGCCCCAAACTCCCACCCATCTAGTGGGCAGTCATTGAACTGAGCATCACTGTTTACAGGGGTTCAGGTCACAGCAACAATTAAATACATTTATAGAGGCACCGAGTGCCCAATAATGGCTCATTTCCCCTCCGCCCCCAGCTATCCTGTTGTGAGATGACCATGCCCCAGCCTCTTGTGAACTAGCTGCTTCTAAATGCAGCCAGCCCCCTTCTGTCCGTGCTCTGGGGAAAATAGGCTCTGGCATCCAGGTTCTTCACCAATTGCTCCCCCAGTGGCCAGCCTTGCATGCCAGCCTATACTTTGGGCTGGATGTGTGATACTTTGCATGTGTGACACCTGTCAGGCACCATGATTGCTATCCAGGAGATGTGTGCAGCTGTGGTCTCCTGTGTCTGGGAAGTGACTGGGAGACTTTCAGTGGCTGAGTGGGAGCTTGGGTTGAGGTGCTAGGAGCCAGTGCCTGGTCACATGAGGGTCTGTGCCAGCAGCTCCCACTGCAGGAGTAAGGGGTTTGATTGTAGACTCCTGGGGACAGGACAGTCTTTTGTCTTATGGGGTGGAGGGCTGCAGGGAAACTGACACCAGAGACATGGAAGGGGTGAACTGCCCTGCTATAAGGCGCCCTGGATGTGTTACCACCCATGCAGAGCAGACTGGAGGTGAGTGTTGATCTGCCATTTGTGCATATAGTGCCATGCACATCACACGGTGCTGGGTCAATAATAAAAAAATGGCCCCAAAGTGAGGGGTTTAACCCATGATAATGCTCGTGTATTCGCTGGGTGTGGAATAACACAGATCATGTGAGGTGGGGAATCAGGGTCATCCCCTGTATCCACAGGGTGTTGTTTACAGCCCCATTTCCCCAATCCAGCCAATGCTGCTCCGTCCCTCACCGCCCCCAACGGTGAGAGGCTGGTCAATAACAAACTATCACTCTGGGCAGGGAGGTACCATGCTCATCCTGAGTTGGGGAGGAGGTGGCTTTCCCCAAACAAAACCTCAGGGTTTTTTTCCAACCCCTTAATCACTGATTAACCCAACCAAACGATCTGAGGAAAATATTCTGCTTGCTTTGGGAACCAAATGACGGCCACCTCATTTTATCCCTCCCTCGTGCCCGAAACTGGGGAAAAGGCCCATTGCCTTGGTATGAGGAGGGGCAATGCAGGGTGCAACAGCTGATGGGGAACCATCAATCCCTTCTGTGCCCGCTCTTTCCATGGGGTGTGCATAGGCAAAGGAGACATTTTATCTTTGTTGCAGGTCAGGGCAGTCTCTCTAACCTGCTCCCCTGCCCCATGGGAACAGTACCTTCCCGGAGTGTCAGTTATGGCAATTGCTCAGGCTGCCCTGGCAGGCCGGGCTAAGCGTGGATGCCAGCTGCCCTGGGGCAGGGGAGTGCAGTACAACCCACCCCCCAATGGTTTGGGGCTGCGGCAATTGTTTAAAGCACCTAGCGCAGTGCTGGTGCCATATAAATACATACTGGCTGAGAATGTCCTGGCAAGCTGGCGCAGGGGGGAGTGAGTCATTAGGGGATACAAGATGCAGCGCCGGCTCTAGCCATTTCGCAGCCCCAAGCACGGAGGCACGCCGCGGGGGGCACTCTGCCGCTCGCCAGTCCCACAGCTCCGGTGGATCTCCCGGAGACATACCTGTGGATGCTCCACCAGAGCCGCAGGACCAGCGGACCCTCCGCAGGCACTTCTGTGGGAGGTCCACTGGAGCCACCTGCCGCCCTCCCAGTGACCGGCAGAGTGCCCCCAGTGGCATGCCACCCCAAGCACACGCTTGGCAAGCTGGGGCGTGGAGCCGGCCCTTACAAGGTGCCTCTAAAGGGGCACAAAGAGAGACTGAGAGGAGGGGGCAAGGCAAGAAGGAATGTGGTTACATGGGAGGGGAACATGAGGTCACTCCTCAGAGAGAGCTCGGGGGGATCCTTGCATGCACATACACTTAGCAGTATAAGTCACTGAGGAGACATGATACTTCTGAGAGGCTCCTGATGCTAGGGTAGAAGGTGGCCTTTTCTATTAGCAGAAAGGAGGCTGGTTCCTTCTTTAGACTAGTCAAGACAAATAGGCCAGGTCTTCCCAGTGCTTCTCCAGTAGCTTGCCAAACAGCAGACATATGCGTCTTCAAGAGACAGTACTCGAGTCGTTATTAGTGGATGGGATCCAGCAGACAGCCCAGGAGTGGGAGCCAATAGTTCCAGTTCTGTCCTGATTTGCTGAGGCTCCGCTGAAATCAATGGGGCTCTGCTGAGGGGAAAGTGGGTCAGTGAAAGGAGAATTAGGTCCACTGAATTCAGTGAGTGAGCACGGTCTGGTCCTGGGATACTGTAACTCAGAGCAGGGGGTGCTGGAAGCCGAGCCCCAGAGCTGCAGGCTCCCCTTTCCCAGGACTGCACAGCCATTACACTTCACGAGAGGCTCCCCGAGTGGGCTAGCCATTTCACGTCAACTGTGATGCACTCGCACACACACTTCACTGCACAGCATCTCCCCCTGGGGGCACTAGGAGGGTTGGGGTGGGGGTGCGGGAACTGGGAGCAGGCTCTAATCCTTGGGCCATGACGCTGGGCCTGGGCCTGCTCTCACTCACTCTGCCGTAAGTGCACTAACTCCCAGGCCTGGTCCTGCTTTCACTCAGCCTGGTGTAAATCAGGAGTAACTGTGATGGAATTGCCCTGGGATGAGGTCAGAATCAGGCTTATTGACGTCAGTTGCTCTTCATTTACCCCTGTGTAATTAAGAACAAGATCAGGCCCACAGTCTCCAGTCACACACCTGGCAGCACAGCTGTTGACCCCCTGCGAGGGACATGGGGGCAGGGAGTGAGTGTGGGGGACAATGAGGGAGCAGGCATACAGCAGCAGCAGATCACTCACTTGGCTCGTCCCCCTGCCCAAAGCAATGGTTGTTTCCAAAGTGTCCAGGCAAGTTTTCTGGACCATTTACCCCTGTAGCACTCCCAGGGGAAGGCTCTGCATTGGATCCTCCAGGAAAAGACGAGCACAGTGACATAGCCTGGAGGCCAGGGGGATCCTGAAAGGGTATCTGGGGTAAGTCCAACAGGGGCATTAGCTAGGGATTTAGGGGAAAGAGTTCCATGCTGGGAATGAGGTGCCAATTTGCACTCATTTGTCATTCGGGGGCCAGGGGGACGCAAAGGAGTGTGACTTGCATGCCATGGGGAGGGAGGGCAATGGTTGGAACACCTGCAGCAGGAGGAAGGAGAAATAGAGGAGGCAAATCCAGGTCCAAATCCCATGACTCAGCCCTATCTCTGATTACAAATAGCACTGTGTCACTCAATGAGCCAGATCCTGAGCTCAGGGGCCACAGGCAGCAGAGTAACTCCAGGGTCCATGGTGTGGAGAACTGACCTTGCTCATTACCAGAGAGTTGGCCAACACACCGAGCTACAGGGAGACTAAATTCAGAGGCCTAGATTCGACAGGGGTACCAATGGCCTACAGGATGGCTCTCTCGCCTGCAGGACCAGGACGAGACACTGCCACTGATGGTGGTTAGATATAGGGCGAAACGGCTGGCAGCAACACAGGCACCAGCGTGTCCCTGCAGCAGTGCTGGGCACTGTCCCTTCACAGACCAGCACTAGGTCCCGCTGGACTGGAGAGGGAGATGGGAGACTTCTGAGCCTCTGGGGCCAGACCCGGCCTCGCTGTGCCGCTGGGAGTCCAGAGAGAGTCCCCGTCCCAGGGGTCCAGAGCAGAATTTCCCCCTGGAGCCCAACTGAGAGCCTGAGCCACAGCCCACTAGAGTCAATGGGGGCCTTTCCATGGGATCAGGGCCTGAATCTTTTGCCCAGACCCAAGCCCCTCCTGGTCCCTGCAACGCATGGCCAGGGAGCTGCCTTCAGCACCACAGCTCCTCGGAGCCAGCATCAGTGGGGAATCAGGCACACCAGCCCTGCCCTGCTGCCTTCACTTACGGAAACAGTGGGCCAAATTCATGGCCTGGGGCCAGTGGAGTCCCAGCAGGGCCGGGTTTGGCTGTGGAAGGCAGTGCGTGACTCAGTGAAAAGGCCAGGATTCAACAGGGTCTCAACTCGGGGGTCGTGTGGACAAAGAGAAAGCCAAATTTCACATGATCAGAGAATAACCAGCACGTATCCCTGCTTGGATCTTGGCCCCCCCTGCCTTTGGGTCCCTGTACCTGTGGCCTGCCCCCAGGTTTATAGCCCCACCCTCACACCTGCATATGGGGAGGGGGAGCTGAGCTGTAGTTAACTCCTCAGTGACTGGACACTAATTTGGTGTCACTAAGGACCCCGAAGAACCCTGCCCTATGCCCACAGAGCCAGATTCTCTCTCACCCTGGTGAGGATCAAGAGTAACCCACTGAGTCAATGGAGAGATGCTGTGTTCAAGCTGGTGTGATTGTGAAGGGAATGGGGCCTGTGAGGTTTATGCTGGGTCAGAGAATCTCTGCCTGAGCTAATCACTCTCTGCCAGTCTCTCCCGCACCCAGCACTGCCTGCCTCTTCCGCACCCAGCACTGCCCGCCTCTCCCACACCCACCACTGCCCGTCTCTCCCGCACCCAGCACTGCCCATCTCTCCTGCACCCAGCACTGCCCATCTCTCTTGCACCCAGCATTTTCATTCTCTCTCCATGGGGGTCCCATTGGTAAGAACTGATTTCACAGTTTTCACACACAGAGATTTCTGGCTAGCCAGTCCCAGAACTGGAAGAGACAAAGACTCCCAGAATTGCTAAACCAGAGCCACAGACTAGTTCCTTATGGCCTGGGGCAGGATCATAGAGTACCCCTGCCACACTGGAACAATGTACCTGTGTGTTACCAATTAGGCTGCCCAGTGAGAGCTCCCCCACTGGTCCTCACTCCCCTCCTCTCCATCCCTGAGTGCCCTCTGCAGGCTGGGCCCAGGCAGGGGCACCACACCCACACCTGTTTCCAGTCATGGCTGGTGCAGGCAGGTTCACCCTCAGTGGCCGAGTGTGCAGAGCTTTGGGGTGTGTCTACCCAGCACAGCATGGGAGCCCGGGGTGGACTGTCCATTGCTACAGGGAGCAGGTCACACCCAGGGCCCTGCAGCCAGACCCACGGGCCCTGAAGCTCCATAGTGGGCCCTGTGCTGCAGCAGGCTCTCACACTGATGGGATATAAGGGGAAATCTCTGAGCTATCACTCACCTACTCCTTTATTTTCAACACCAACCATTTCTCCCATCAAGGCCAGGATCCCAATGTGAGTATTTCCCCTGCCCATCTCCAGTTTGGTCTGGACGGTCCCTATCAGGTCCAATGGGTGGGAATGGGTGCCTGGAGCAGAAAGCAAAACAGTGGGCAGTGAGGAGTGAGCTCTCCTCGCCTGTGCTGAATCAGGGATCCTGACCCAGCACAGGAGCCAGAGGCGACTCCTTGCTCCATTCAGCCAGGCTGCAGTATCTCACCTCACCTAACCAAGTTGCTGGAAGATCCAGATCTCAGTGTGGTTGTCCCTGTAACATGGCATGATTACAAGATTTCTGCATCTCTGGACCTTTCTCTGGTCTCTCTGTGTGCATTCCACAGGTGTCAGGCCTTTATCTTTACTGGAGTGGATCTCCATAATTCTCCCACTCTTAGCCCAAGCCCTGGGTTACTGCACCCTGTGTATCCATTGTTCTTACCTTGTGTCACGGAGTGTGGGAGTCCGGCCCTGCACCCCTCTTCCTGGGACTCACAGTGACTCTCAGCCAGCCAGTAAAACAGTTTATTGGACAACAGGAATGCAGGTTACAGCAGAGCTTGTTGGCACAGTCAGGACCCCTCAATCGAGACCTTCTCAGGGTTCAGGGTGCTTGGATCCCAGCTTAGGATTCCCTGAATTCCCACCACCCAGCCCAAGACCAAAACTGAAACTAACCCCCTCAGCCAGCCCCTTCCTTTGTCTAGCTTCCTGGGCAAAAGTGTTGACCTCCCCTTGTCGTAGCTTCCTACTCAGATTTGAACCTTAGCGTTCATAAAATGAGAAGCTAGCATGAAACCTCCAAGCTTAATTGCCAGCTTTGATCTTATATCGCTGCCACCAGCCAAAAATTCCAGTGTTTTGGCTCACTCTGGTCTCCCCAAAACCTTCCCTGGGGGACCCCAAGACTCAGAGGCCCTGAGTCTCACACCAAAGGGAAAACAACCTCCTCCCCTTGTCTCCTCTTTATCTCACCCAGGCTTCCCCCTCCCTGGGTTATCCTGGGCGATACTGTACTTAAACTCCTTGAATGCAAAACAGAGAGGGCAATTTACCTCCCCCCGCCTTCTCCCCTGAGGCTACACAGATTCACCCTCCGTAAATCTAACACAAGAGAATTCCCTTCCCTTCGTTCCTTAGCCTACCCAGAGAAAACTCAAAACAGGTCTTAAAAAAGAAAGCTTTATATAAAAAGAAAGAAAAACACATAAACAGACCTCTGCATCAAGGTGACAATACACAGGCCTATTGCTTATAAGAAAATATATGAATAAACAGCCTTATTCAAAAAGAAATACAGTTTAAAACATTCCAGCAAACTACACACATGTAATTACAAAAAAACAATAACAGCCTATTGTTTTTCTACCTTTGTACTCACAACTTGGAAACTGAAGATTAGAAGCTTGAAGATAGAAAAGATCCCTCTCATAGCTGAGAGCCAGACAAAAGACACAGAGCCAAACATTCCCTCCCTCAGCTTTTAAAAATCCGGTTTCCTGATTGGTCCTCTGGTCAGGTGTTTGGTTCCCTTTGTTAACCCTTTACAGGTAAAAGAAACATTAACCCTTAGCTATCTGTTTATGACACCCCTCCCCCCTGCCTAGCTCAGGTTACAGGCTCAGGTATTGTCCATCACCTAAAGTCCTCCCCTGCTTTCCCATCCCCCATGCAGACAGCTCCTACTGCATCACATCCCCTACTCCATCACACCTTGCAGATCCAACTCTGCTCACACACCTGTAGTTCTTCCCTTCGAGACTAGTGGTGTACATAGAATCACAGGACTGCAAGGGACCTCGAGAGGTCATCTAGTCCAGTCCCCTGCACTCATGGCAGGACTAAGTATTATCTAGAATTATCACAGCGATTGGATAGCCTGCAAAAAGCAAAAGTGCTGTTATTTTAGCAGTAGGAACACAGACTTTAAAACAATGAACAGTCTACACACGCTTATCCTATCTAAAGGCTAACCTCCACTAATGGTACCTACACAGGCCTGGCTTCCTCAGTACTCCAGTGGATGGCTGTTTCTCAGCCTGGTTCCCCAGACAGCTTCTCCAGGGCCAGGAGAGTGCTCCTTTTCAAACCTATCACTATTATTTTGCTCCCTGGGCCGTTTCCTGTCCTGGCATTGTCTCCTAGCATCTCTGAAGTGTTTGCTAAGAACTGGCTTATCTTGAGCCACTTTTCCTTCCTGCTTGTTTTCCCAACAGTCCACCATTAAATTAACTCAATATATTCCCACAGCATATATCCCTATACTCAGGTAAACATACAGTAGTCATAAATTATTACAAACCCATCACACCCTGCTAAGCCAATGGGGTTGCTCTTAAGCAAAGTAAGCTGGCAGGGGATAAGAGGGAAGATGTTCTCATGGATCAGTAACTGGTTAAAAGCTAGGAAACAGAGTAGGACTAAATGGTTAGTTTTCACAATGGAAAGAGGTAAATAGTGGTGTCCCAGGGGTCTGTACTGGGACCAGGACTATTCAATTTATTCATAAATAATCTGGGAAAAGGGGTAAACAGTGAGGTGGCAAATTTTGCAGATGATACAAAACTACTCAAGATAGTTAAGTCCCAGGCAGACTGCGAAGAGCTACAAACGGATCTCTCAAAATGGGATGACTGGGCAACAAAATGGCAGATGAAATTCAGTGTTGATAAAGGCAAAGTAATGAACATTGGAAAACATAATCCCAACTATAAATATAAAATCTAAATTAGCTGTCACCACTCAAGAAAGAGATTTTGGAGTCATCATGGATAATTTGCTGAAAACATCCTATCAATGTGCAGCAGCAGTCAAAAAAGCGAACAGAATGTTCGGAATCATTAAGAAAGGAATAGATAATAAGACAGAAAATATCATATTGCCTCTATATAAAGCCATGATATGCCCATATCGTGAATACTGCATGCAGATGTGGTAGCCCATCTCAAAAAAGATATGTTGGAATTGGAAAGGTTGAGAAAAGGGAAACAAAAATGATTAGGGGTATGAAACAGATTCTATATGAGGAGAGATTAATAAGACTGGGACTTTTCAGCTTGGAAAAGAGACGACGAAGGAGGGATATGATAGAGGTCTATAAAATCATGACTGGTGTGGAGAAAGTAAACAAGGAAGTGTTATTTACTCCTTGTCATACCAAAGAACTAGTAGTCACCAAATGAAATTAATAGGCAGCAGGTTTAAAATAACCAAAAGGAAGTATTTCTTCACACACAACACACAGTCAACCTGTGGAACTTTGCCAGAGGATGTTTTGAAGACCAAGACTATAACAGAGTTCATAAAAGAACTAGATAAATTCATGGAGCTTAGGTCCATCAGTGGCTATTAGCCAGGATGGGCAGGGATGATGTCCCTAGCCTCTGTTTGCCAGAAGCTAGGAATGGGCAACAGGGGATGGATCACTCAATAATTGTCCTGTTCTATTCATTCCCTCTGAAGCACCTGGCATTTGCCAGTGTTGGAAGACAAGATACTAGGCTAGATGGACCTTCAGTCTGACCCAGTATGGCCACTCTTATGTTCTTATGCTATGCTTTGGAAGTGACCTGAGGGGAGATGGGATCAGGTCAGAGGAGCCTGCTCATTCAAACAGGAATCTCCTAAAAGGCCCAGGGCCTCATTCTGATTTGAGTCTCATGGTGTAAATGCAGAGTGATGACTCAGACACCAGTGCAAATGCACACTGATGGGGCTGGGAGTAGGATTCGGAACCAGATTGGGCCATGTGACCATCACAGACACTTAAGAATTCATGGCAAAGCCCCTGTGGTATGTAGTGTGTATGACACAGGCAGAGCCCTGAGAAGGGACTAAAGGGCCTGATCCTTCTCTCACTTACACCTGGGTAAATTAGGAGAAACACCATTGGACTCCGTGCAGGAAAGGAGAATTGGGCTCATAGATATGAAGGGCTTGATCCTCTGTGGCGCTGAGTGCCTGCAATGCTGAGGGCACAGGGAGGTCTCCAGTATGGGGAGGGAGCACCGTGTACTGTACGGATGCCTGCTGGTGTCTCTGAGATCTGCTGGCCCCAGCAGTCCTATGCCAGCCCCACTTTTCCTCACTTGACAGCTCAGTGTATGGGAGATGGCCTTCACATGCACCTCTGAGATCGGGTTGTTATTGGAGGAAGAGGCCTCCACGATCTGTCCCGGAACCTGCAACAGACAGGGAGAGGCATCAGGTGGAGACGGCACAGGGGAGCAGCATATCTGAGCTGCACAGACACAAGCTCTTCGCTCATAGAGACTCCTGAGGCACCTGAGTCTCTGTGTGCGTCTGCTTCACCCCAGGAGGGCTTCACTATCTCTGGAAAGGGTGAAGTGGGGAGCTCTTGTAACACCGACAGACCCCAGTTGTTGATGGGCGGGACTGAACCTGGGACCTCCGGAGCTTAGTGCATGAGCCTCAACTGCCTGACCTAAAAGCCATGTGGCCCTTAGCTAAGGCTGTAGAGCAGACTCATTAATCTCGCTCTAAATGGTCTTGGTGCCACTAGATGAGACAGAGCACCACACCCAGGGGGGGTGTGGGTTACACTCTGCCCAATGCAGAGGTCCTGCCAAACTAGGGCCAAATTCTGCTCTGACCCTGGTGCAGCTCACTGGCCATGATGGAGTCACCCCCTGCCTCACATGAGTGGAACAGGGGAATTGGGGGCTGCAGGAGGACACTGTGAGGACCCATGTGGATTCAGGCTCTCTCTTCCTGAACCCATGTCCACATCTGTCCTCACCAAATGCCATGGGTGCTCCAGCCCCAAAGCAGCTATGGACCGAGTATACTGAGTATAATCACTAAGGGCAGATTCAGCAACCAGAAGCGCTGACCCATGGGCCTGTCACACAAGATGGTAGGAGGAGCTCTGCATAGTTATTCAGGGGTAAAAGCATCTCTCCCAGCTCTTCAGGTAGACACAGATGGCTCCACACATGCACGACATGGCTGTGGGGGAGCAGAGAGAAAGGAGGCTTGGTCCAGGACTGAGATAAAGTTCATTACAGAGCAGCTTGGCCCATCAGGGATACCACACTGGGGACAAACCCTGCCACATTCGGGAACCAATCTGCACAGGTACATCCCTGCCTCGCGCCCTCACCCCAGGGTTCATGCTGTAGACCCTCCCTCAATGCCCCCTGGGCTCAAGCTTCTGTAGCCTCCAGCCCCGGGACACCTGGGTCTCTGCAGACAGTGAGGGTCCTCGGGGCACAACATGAGTCTCCTGCAGTCAGCAGGTGTGACAGAGACAAGGCCTGGCCCTGAAGCTGTGGAGCCAATAGTGACACCCCATCAGTGCGCCCAGACCCAGCAGCTATAGACCCTGAGACACAGGAGGGAACCAAAACCTCAGCTAAGGGTGGGGAGAGGGCGACTCTCACCCACAACCTCAGGCTGTTCAGATCCCAGGGTTTTGTTCAGCTCTTTATAAAGACGGGTTCAATCTGTGCAGTTGGTGTCCCGCTCTGGCTTTGGGGTGGGAACCCCCAGGGTCACAGGGTGCTGGGATCCAGGACCAGATCGGCTCTGTCTCTACCCACCATGTAGAACAAAGGCTTGGTCCAAATGGGTGACAGGGGGGTACCGTACCACTGACAGCTGTGACCTTGCCCAGGATAAGGAGAGGTATTAGAATATAGACAGTCAGGCCTGCTGGTAAAGGCCTATACTTTAAGAACTTCGGTGTATTTTTATCACTTAGCTAATTATAGAAGTATAAAAACAAATGACCAAAATCACAAGTCCACCTGTGTATTGGCCTTCTCTGATTAGGACAGTCTGAGGCCTTGTTCTTAGGTTAAGGCCTTTGGCTAAGCAGCCATAAGCTGGGAAGCGTATGATCACATCCTCACGTCCCAAACCAATCACACCGAAATAAGGTGGTATTGGGCTGTTAGGAAGATGATCCTGTCCTGATAGTGCCCATCACCAGCAGAGAAAGAAACAGATCTTAAGATGGATAAAGAAAACTTAGTTTGAGAGCATCCTGTCTGGCAAGAACTCACTTCTCAATGGTTGTGGTTGTGAAACCCTCATTTCTCTCTGTTTTATCTTTATGGCCCCACTTTTCTATTGTTAATCTGTTTGAGTCTCGAATTGTTTCTGTCTGCTGTATAATTAATTTTGCTAGATGTAAGTTAATTAGGGTAGTGGGATATATTTGGTTAGAAAATTACATTACAATGTTAGGACTGGTGAGTTAAATTTCAGTAGAATGACTGGTTAAGGTATAGCTGAGACTATTACTATATAAACTGGGGTCAAGCAGGAAGTGAAAGGGAAAATTGGAATCGTTTGCTGGGGGGTGGGAACAGGAACAGGGACATGGGGTAAACGCTCTGCGGTGTCAGAGCTGGGAATGGAACACTGGGGAATGGATTCTATTGGTGCGTAGAGATAAGCCTGACTGGAGTGAAGGGCTTCAGAATATGCTTGCTTGGAAACTTAAACCCCAATAAACATTGCACTGTCTGCACTTCGGACTTCTGGTCTTCTGCTTTCTGTGTGCGTGACAAGAACCAGTGGAAAGGGTGAAGGGAAAGCCTCTAACAAAGGGGAATTCCCCTGGCAGTATGAAGGACATCAGGTGCTTCAGGAGCTCCTGCATCATTGGGTCAAAGTAGCAGACAGGGAGGGCGGCCAAGGTTTCACAGGCAGCTGCCTGGAGCTTGTAGTGGGAGCGATGTGTCTAACCCCCCTAGGCAGCTTTGAAAATCTCAGCCCTAGCCCAGAGAGTGCCCTGGAGAGGCCCCACCCCAGACAGGAAATTAAATGTCTCTTTGGAGCAGGGGATATGGCTCTTCTAAGCAAACTCCTGGGCTTTTCCTCTGGGCAGAGGCACTTTACTCTGAACCTGATCCTGTGGGTGAGCAGAATTGGTGTAACAGGACACAACCCCACTGGCACTGCACCCACTCACTCCAGATGGGAGCCTGGCATGACCCCACTGACCCCACTGGCACTGCACCCGCTCACCCCAGATGGGAGCCTGGCACAACCCCACTGGCACTGTACCTGCTCACCCCAGATGGGAGCCTGGCACAACCCCACTGGCACTGCACCCGCTCACCCCAGATGGGAGCCTGGCACAAACCCACTGGCACTGCACCTGCTCACCCCAGATGGAAGCCTGGCATGACCCCACTGACCCCACTGGCACTGCACTCACTCACCCCAGATGGGAGCCTGGCACAACCCCACTGACCCCAATGGTGCTGCACCCATTCATCCCAGATGGGAGCCTGGCATGACCCAAAATTCACCAGCCTGGCCTCGAAACCAGGCGACTGGCTCCAAAGTGCCAGACATTTGTAAAGTGTCAGTTGTGTTATTTGCTCTGTGTCTTATTGCTGAATCCCACCCCACCTGGGTGGCACCTGGGTGAATTTGTATTTTTGTGTCCCTGGCCCCCACTGCCTCCCTAGGCACCCCCCCCCCCATTGCCCCTGGGCTCCGCTGCCTCCTCCCCCATTGCCTCAAGGTCCCTTCCACGGCCTCATATCCCAGGCCCACCCTGTCCTTCCATTTTGCCCATGCATAAGGCTGGCCCGGAGCCCTTCTGCTGTCTGGGCTGGGTGTGGGGAGCTTGTGAGCAGCATTTCCTCTTGGGCTACTGCCTGCAGCGCTGCACAGGGGACAGAGTTCACTGGCCAGCTGGCAAGGAGGAGGAACAGCTTGGACTTGGGACAGTCCCAGAAGGCGCAGGCAGTCAGGGGTGTGGGGGAGAAAAGCCAGCCGGCTTGCAGCATGGGGAGGTGGGACTAGGAGTCGGGCTGGGAAAGCAGGTGGGGCAGCAAGCACGGGGGGCTCCATTTGGGAACAAAGAGGCTGGCGCTGCTGCCATGCCATGCTGCACAATGCAGGTAGCGAGGAGGAGCTTCAGCCCTTTGCCTCTTGGCACATGACCCCCCCAGCCACGGTGCCCACCACTAGGCCAGCCCTAGTCTTGAACACTACTCTGTTTAAACGGCTGCAGCAAGGGATTTACTTCCCAAACCAGAAAACAACAGTTGGGGATGTTGAAATGCCTATAGTTATCCTGGGGGACCCAGCCTACCCCTTGATACCATGGCTCATGAAGCCATACACAGGCAGCCTGGACAGTAGTCAGGAGCTGTTCAACTACAGGCTGAGCAAGTGCAGAATGGTGGTAGAATGTGCATTTGGATGTTTAAAGCGACGCTGGCGCATGTTACTAACTCGCTCAGATCTCAGCCAAACCAATATACCCATTGTTATTGCTGCTTGCAGTGTGCTCCACAATCTCTGAGAGTAAGGGGGAGACCTTTATGGTAGGGTGGGAGGCTGAAGCAAATCGCCTGGCTGCTGATTACATGCAGCCAGACACCAGGGCGATTAGAAGAGCATACAAGGAAGAACTGCGCATCAGCAAAGCTTTGAAAACCAGTTTCATGACTGGCCAGACTATGATATGAAAGTTCTGTTTGTTTCTCCTTGATGAAAACCCACCCCCTTGATTGACTCATTCCCTGTAAGCAACCCATGATCCCCTTCGATCACAGCTTGCTTTCTAAGGAAATAAAGTCACCATCATTTAAAAATCATGTATTCTTTATTAATTGATTATAAAAAGAGGGAAAGAACTGACAAGGTAGCCCAGGTTGGGTTCGGGAGGAGGATAGGAAGGAAGGAAAAGCCCACTAAAAAGTTCAAAGTAATGACTGCCTTTTGCTTGGGCTGTCCACTGGGGTGGAGTGGGCGGGTGCATTGAGCCTCCCCCCCTCGCGTTCTTATGTGTCTGGGTGAGGAGGCTATGGAACATAAGTGTGGGGGGAGGGTGGTTATACAGGGGTCGTAGTGGCACTCTGTGATCCTGCTGCCGTTTCTGAAGCTTCACCGGACACCGGAGCATGTCAATTTGATCACGCAGCAGCCCCAGCATTGCATCCCACCGCCTCATCTCAAGCGTCTCTCCTCTCCTCACGTTCGTCCCTTATGGCCTCATGTTCACTGGCAGCTTTCCTGTACTGGGACAAGATGACCTTCCACTCATTCAGATGAGCTCTTTCATTGCGGGTCGATCCATGATTTCCGGGAACATTTCGTCTCACGTCCTTTTTTTTCGCCGCCTTATCTGAGATAGCCTCCCTCCTCCGTCCCGAAGGCTTGAAAAATTTGCAGCTGCAGGAGGAAGGGAAAAAAGGGAGAGAAATATTTAAAAAGATACGATTTACAGAACAATGGTTATACTCTTTCATGGTGAACAACACTATTCACATTACATAGCACATGTGATTTTGTACAAGGTCATATTCTGCATCTTAATATTGAGTGTCTGTGGCTTTGGTTTCAGAGTAGCAGCCATGTTAGTCAGTATCCACAAAAAGAACAGGAGTACTTGTGGCACCTTAGAGACTGACAAATTTATTTGAGCATAAGTTTTCGTGGGCTACAGCCCACTTCTTCGGACGCATAGAATGGAACATATATTGAGGAGATATATATACACATACAGAGAGCATGAAAAGGTGGGAGTTGTCTTACCAACGCTGAGAGACCAATTAAGTAAGGGAAAAAAAAACTTTTGAAGTGATAATCAAGATAGCCCAGTACAGACAGTTTGATAAGAAGTGTGAGAATACTTATAAGGGGAGACAGATTCAATGTGGTGTTAGAGATCACAGACGCGGGTCCAGGCAACAGAATTTGGCTTGCATGTGGCCATGGTAAGCCATTGTCTTTCGGCTTCTGCAGCCTTCATATATCCAGCGCCCTCCTTTCCCACATACCAATCAAAGCCCATTCAGTGCTGCCGTTTTCCTGTTAACATGGAGCAGCGGAAACCAAACTAACCGCCCCCCCCATCCAATTATCTGGGATGATCTCTACCTCTCCCCCCACCACATGGCTGGTATCAGGGAAGATCCCTCCTAACCAAACGCAAAAAGCTCAGCACCAATGCCGCCCCCCCCCGCTTGGCTAACTGCAGGGAAGGATTTCTTTTCAGCCACAGGCAAACAGCCAAGTAGGAACGGCCCCTCTGTTCCCTTAATTAGACTCACAGACTTTAAGGTCAGAAGGGACCATTATGATCATCTAGTCTGACCTCCTGCACAATGCAGGCCACAGAATTTCACCCATGCACTTCAATAACAAACCCCTAACCTATGTCTGAGTTATTGAAGTCCTCAAATTGTGGTTTGAAGACCTCAAGCTGCAAAGAATCCTCCAGCAAGTGACCCATGCCCCACGCTGCAGAGGAAGCGAAAAACCTCCAGGGCCTCTGCCAATCTGCCCTGGAGGAAAATTCCTTCTCGACCCCAAATATGGTGATCAGTTAAACCTTGAGCATGTGGGCAAGACCCACCACCCAGCACCCAGGAAAGAATTCTCTGCAGTACCTCAGATCCCATCCCATCTAATCATTCATGGTAACCTGGTTGAAATACAGGAATGTATCACTCTCCTGAGGATAACACAGCAAGATAAAGAATGGATGTTGCTTGAATGCGAGCAAACACCGGGACATACACTGCCAGGCTTTGTCATGCAATGATACCAAATTACTTGCTACATGCATGGCGTGGTCAAGTGTCCTACCATGGAGGATGGAATAAGGCTGCACTGCCCAGAAAGCTCCTGCAAAGGCTTTTGGAGTACCTCCAGGAGAGCTTCACTGAGATGTCCCTGGAGCATTTCTGCTCCATCCCCAGGCACTTTAATAGACTTTTCCAGTAGCTGTACTGACCGTGAATGAATCCCAAGTCCCCAGGGCAAATTAATCATTAAAAAACACTTGCTTTTAAACCATGTTTTATATTTACAAAGGTACACTCACCAGATGTCCCTTCCATAGCTTCATGGTCTGGGCTAATGCCTTGGGAGGGTACTTCAGTCAGACTGAGAAAAAGCTCCTGGCTGTTGGGGAGAATGGAGTGCTGTGTGCTCTCTGCAAGCTCATCTTCCTCCTCCTCCTCCTCCTCTTCCCCGTCTGCAGAATCCCCAGGCATGGCTGAGATTACCCCCTCCTCGGAATCCATGGTCAGGGATGGGGTAGTGGTGACAGCCTCCCCCAGAACTGCATGCAGCTCAGCATAGAAGCAGCATGTATGCGGCCCTGCTCCGGACCTTCTGTTTGCTTCTTTGGTTTTCTGGTAGGCTTGTCTGAGCTCCTTAACTTTCATGCAGCACTGTAGTGAGCCCCTATTGTGGCCTCTCTCTATCATGCCCTTGGAGACTTTTTCAAATGTTTTGGCATTTCGTCTCTTGGAACGTAGTTCAACTAGCACGGAATCATCTCCCCATACAGCGATCAGATCCAGTACCTCCCATACAGTCCAAGCTGGTGGTCTTTTTCGATTCTCAGACTGCATGGTTATGGTTACCTGTGCTGATGAGCTCTGCATGGTCACCCGTGCTGATCAGTGCTTCAAGCTGGTCAGACAGGAAATAAAATTCAAAAGTTTGTGGGGCTTTTCCTGTCTATCTGGCCAGTGCATCCGTGTTCAGATTGCTGTCTAGAGCAGTCACAATGGTGCACTGTGGGATAGCTCCTGGAGGCCAATACTATCGAATTGCAGCCACACTAACCCTAATCCGAAATGGCAATAACGATTTCAGCGCTACTCCCCTTGTCAGGGAGGAGTACAGATATCACTATTAAGAGCTCTTTATACTGAAATAAAGGACGTTGTTGTGTGGATGGGTGCAGGGTTAATTTAGTTTAACGCTGCTAAATTCAAAATAAACTCGTAGTGTAGACCAGTATGTATGTGAACGCTTTACCATTTAACAACTCTCTTCTTGTTCTTTCTTTTTCTTCTCTTTGTAAAAAACCTTTCATTTTCGACACTAAAGGACTGGCTGGCAGCATGGTATTTAGGTTAAGAGACAAACTAATATTGACCTGGTAACGCGGCTGACCCTTTGTGGAGTCAGAAGAACATTTTGTGGAGTGAGCAAAATTTTCAAATAACCTCTCACTGTACTGGACCTAGGTGCTGAGAGGGGGCCAGAGACTGGAATGCAACGAAGGAAACTGTATGATTCCTTTATTTATTTATTTAGCTTCTTGATTACCAGTGTGGGGAATCACTGTTTGTGACTGGTCGAAGAGTTTTAACTTCAGTCTTAACCACCAGTTTTGGAAGTGTTTGCTCTCCCTTTTGCAGCCTGCCCAGACTGTGGCATTTCCAGTGAGGGCTGCCCCAGGCACGCTGCGTCACATGGGATATAAGGAAAAACAAGCAGGAAGGGAAGAAGAGTGCCTCAAGATAAGATACCCCTCAAACACTTCCAAAACTGGTGGTTAAACACTTGGAGCCATTGGCTCCAAGGAGTCTGTCTCAACCTCCTGAAGGGCCTACCAAACTGGTTTTGAGAAGCAGGGCTAGAGTCTGGGAAATTACAGGAACAAAGAAACTTGCTGGATAAAAAGGGACTCTCTCTAGGAAGCTACTTGGGAAAACTAGACTAATGCAGGCACCTCCTGGGGTGGCTGAAGATTTGCTTGTGTAGGCTTCCATGTTTGAGAGGGTCTCTCCCAGACCTCCTTGTCTGGAGAGTTTCTCTGTCTTTGTCCTGATGTCTCAGGGTCTTCTCTCAGCTTCTTCTGTCCCCTTTTTAATCAGGGTTCTCCCTCCCAGGCGTCTGCACCTGCAGATAGGGCTGCCGAGAGCGGGTTCAGGCCTCAGTGAAAAATTATTTTGGGTCCCCCAGCAAGGGCAGACCAGCTAAACAGGGCTGACGAAGCTGGGGAAGCCAGGCCCCGGTAATTGGTACTGGCTTCCCCCTCCCTCTCGTTTGCCCTGCCTGCAGAGCTTCTCAGTCCTGTCCCTGCTTGAGCAGGGCTCCTCCCCAGTCTCTTTATCTGCAGAGTTTCATAGCCTTTCAGTCAGTCCCCCCTCATCCTTCTGTCCCAGTAAGTGACTGACTTGCGCAGGCCCTTCAGCTCCTTTTAACTGAGTCTGCTTGGCTCTGACTGGCTGCTTCCCTGCAACCTTTCTAGGCAGGCCTGGAGGACCCACCTTTACTGCTCTTCTTTTGGGCAGGGTGTAACACAGAGTGGGCAAACTTTTTTGCCCAAGGGCCACATTGCGGTTGCAAAATTGTATTGAGGGCTGGGTAGGGAAGGCTGTACCTCCCTAAACAGCCTGGCTCCCACCCCCTATCCAACCCCTCCCACTTCCCTCCCCCTGACTGCCCACCTCAGAATCCCCAACCCATCCAACCCCCCGTGATCCTTGTCCCCTAACCACCCCTAGGACTCCACCCTCTACTCAAGCCCCCTGCTCCCAGTCCCCTGATTTCTGACCTCTATCCAAACTCCTGCCCCCTGACAGGCCCCCTGAGACTCCCACTTATCTAACCCCCCGTCCCCCAACTGTCCCCTACAACCTCCACCCCATCCAGCTCCCTGACTGCCCCCCCCGGGACCTCCCGCCCCTTATTTAACCCACTGGCCCCCTTACCATGCCACTCGGAGCAGCATGTGTGGCAGCCGCGCCACCCACTGGAGCCAGACATGCTGCTGCACTGCTCGGCAGGAGCGCACAATCCTGCCGCCCAGAGCACTGCCCATGCGATGGCGCAGCTGCAGGAAAGGGGGCACAGCAGGGGAGGGGCCGGGAGCTAGCCTCCCCAGCTGGGAACTCAAGGGCCAGGCAGGAGGGTCCTGCGGGCTGGATGTGGCCCACAGGCCATAGTTTGCCCACCTCTGGTGTAACAGGACTGCAAGCAGGGAGCCTCAAAGGACCCAGTACACCCTGTCATAGTGAGATGGAACAATTAATAAAACAGTGATAACTGAAACAGCCATATTCTACCTTCGCTCTCTGGGCAAACCTCCCAGACTGAGCTCTCCTGTGAACTGAGGGGAATTGGGAGTTCTGCATTTATAACCCAGTCCAAAGGTCCCTTCTGTAAACTATTTCACAGACTACAGGACACACCCTGGAAACAGCAGCATAATGGGGTCTTGTACCCTTGGGAGCTTCAGAGATAGAGGCCAGAGAATATGGGCCCTGAATCGACTCCTATCATTATTCTGACTTCATGTCATGTTTCTGGCTGGCTTACATGTATAACCCGTAGGCAGCAGCACTGCACCTGAGAAATGATCCAGTCATAAGGCTCAGGTGGAGAGAATCAATTTTAGTAGCAGCAGACCTGGTTTCTACAAAGAACTGTAACACTGCCAACAACTAGCATTTCTCAAGGACCTGCCTGCTTACTCATTCAGTTAAGCAGAACTTCTTCCACAATGACCCCATCCCGTGATCTCCAACATCATCCCCCTTCTCACGGTAGGAAAGAGAACTTATCAGGTCAGTTACTAATATAGCCCAGAGATTTGCTGCTTGATCAATCACTATAGAAATAACAAGTGCTCGGACATCCAGTCTCGGATGGTTTTACAGCCTTGCTGACTTCGGCAACAAATCTCTAGCTATGGCCAGCAATGAGTGCTGCTGGTAAAGAGAACTGCCATGTGGCCAGGAAAACGGATTCCTGAAGTGTGGTCGGAACCATTCAGGCTAGAATTAACTCCTAGTAATTTGATCAAACATCCATTTCTCTCGCACAGCCCCCACTGCACATGTGCAGCAGGCAGGATCGCAGGGTGTGTGACATGATTCTGACAGTGCCGGGATGCCACTGCCCATCAGCATTCTGCATGCATGCTCTCACCTTGGCTGGGCATCTGTGCTCCTACTGTAACCCCAGCACTCACAGAGAGAGGCCTCCAGCTTTCCACCTTATGGGTCTGGAAGGAGGGGATTGCTGGTACCAAACCCTGGGGGTGGCTGGAAAGGAATGAGAGGGGCTTGCTTCTGTCTATCTTTGGTAATATATGAAACTTCTTTTAGGCACTAACCAGAGGAAACAGGGTGTTACCAAAGCCAGGGCCTGAGTGCCTCTCCCAGACTTTGGGAGGCTCTCTGAACCCCTCGGTGAGCAAGTGAAATCCAGAGCTTTACCTCGGACCAAACATGTATGGAGCGCTCTAAAACAGTGCTTGGACATCAGCACCAGCGTCAGCCTAGCAACTCGTTACCCTGTCATGCAGGGACCCAGGCAGTGCTGGGCACATCCAGCTTTTTGGTGGGAAGTGGCTCTGGCTCCAGTTTGGAGCACCAGATGGGATCCTGAGGCAGACATCACCTCAAAGGGAAGATGCCCCTTTACTGGGGCCAGGAGGGATGCAAGAGGAGAGTATGGGGGCTGGGCATTCTAGAGACGCTGACAACTGCAGTGGGAGGCACTTGCAAAGCCTAAAGGGGCTGGAGGTGAAACTCTTGCTGCACAAGGTGTCTTTAGAAGAGAGGCTGCTGTGCCCAGCCAGGCCCAGTGCCAGCAGAGCCGCTGGGAGCACAATGCTCATGGCTGCTGCACGGTGGAGGCAGAGGTGCTGATCAGGTCCTGAGGGAGGCTCTCCCGTGCTTCCTGCATCCGGCGCCGTGCTCTCTGGAATGCCTCTGCAACACAGCATCCAAGAATGGGCTCAGGACCCACTGACACTCCTGCTAATGCAGTCTGTCAGGGGAGGGGAGGGATGGGGGCCTGTCTGGCTAACACGGTTGCGCTCTCTCTCTCTCGCTGGCTATGACAAACTCTCCCATCCACGAAGCATGAGACCCTGGCTGCTCTCTTGAAATTCCTTCCCCTCCAGCCATGACTCTACACTGCAGCACCCCACAGCCAGCCTGCACAATATAAATGCCAACTACTTATTTGTAACTGGTGTCCTTTGAGGTGGATTTGACATTCACATTCTTGGAACTTGTGTGGACCAGTGCAGCATGAACGTAGAACCTTCTGGTAGCAGTGCCTGTTAGGGTGCCCACGGGCCCCTCCCCGCTGCAGTGCTCAAGTGCACTCTGAGAAAATAGGTATAAAAGGGCATAGTGCCCGTTGCCACCTCAGTTCCTTCCACTGCTGATTCAGAATACCAAGATACTGAAATTTGGACTCCACAGTAGTGGGGAATGTGAATATGCAGAATCCATCTAGAACAACTCTGGTTTCAAGTAAGTAATCTTCCTTTCTTCTTTGAGTGTCCTCTGCATATTCCCACTCTTGGGATAGTTTGGTAAGCAGTACAGTAGATTTGAAGGAGGGATGTGGAGTCTTAATTAAACAGAGACTGAAGAACCACTCTAATGAGCATCAGAACCGGGAGCCAAATTCAATGCATAATGTGTTGTCAAAGTCTTCCATGTAGCAGCTTTGCATATTTCAGTAAGAGGAATATGTTAGGCAAATGCCATAGTTGCAGCCACAGCTCTAGAAGAATGAGCTCTAAGTGGATCAGGCCTAGGAGACAGACCCTCTACAACACTGTTCAATACACTGGCTAACCCATCTAGATAGGGTCTGGGATGAAATGGCCTTACTCTTGCAGTTTATTTTATATGAAATAAACCAACTAGAAGAGGACCTAAAGCTTTTAATTCTATGCAGATCTGATCCTGAAGCAGCAGATGATACGGCTGAGGTAGGGATCTGAGATACATAAAGAGGTGATTAATTCTTTCTTAGTAAACTCACTGGGTCTTATTCGCTGGAGATCCTGCTTGCTGGGGATCCTCCTGACTCAATGTCCCATTTCAGTTACTTCTTGGGAGAGCAATGCAATATGAATAGTCATCTGTCTTGGATGGTGTACACACAACAATTCTGAATCTTGGCAGGGGTTAGACTGATAGAATCATAGAATATTAGGGTTGGAAGAGACCTCAGGAGGTCATCTAGTCCAATTCCCTGCTTAAAACAGGACCAACACCAACTAAATCATCCCAGCCAGGGCTTTGTCAAGATGGGTCTTAAAAACCTCTAAGGAAGGAGATTCCAACACCTCCCTAGGGAACCCATTCCAGTGCTTCACCACCCTCCTAGTGAAATAGCGTTTCCTAATATCCAACCTAGACCTCCCCCACTGCAACTTGAGACCATTGCTTCTTGTTCTATCATCTGCCACCCCTGAGAACAGCCTAGCTCCATCCTCTTTGGAACCCCCCTTCAGGTGGTTGAAGGCTGCTATTAAATCCCCCCCTCGCTCTTCTCTTCTGCAGACTAAATAACCCCAGTTCTCTCAGCCTCTCCTCGTAAGTCACGTGCCCCAGCCTCCTAATCATTTTCATTGCCCTGCGCTGGACTCTCTCCAATTTGTCCACATCATTTCTGTAGTGGGGGACCCAAAACTGGATGCAATACTGCAGATGTGGCCTCACCAGTACCAAATAGAGGGGAATAATCACATCACTCAAATCTGCTGGCAATGCTCCTACTAATAAAGCCCAATATGCCGTTGGCCTTCTTGGGAAGAAGGGTTCATTGCTGATTCATATCCAACTTCTTGTCCAATGTAATTCCCAAGTCCTTTTCTGCAGAACTTTTTCTTAGCCAGTCAGTCCCCAGCCTGTAGTGGATTATGGGATTCTTTCTTCCTAAGTGCAGGACTTTGCACTTGTCCTTGTTGAACCTCATCAGATTTCTTTTGTCCCAATCCTCCAATTTGTTTAGGTCACTCTGGACCCTATCCCTACCCTCCAGCATAGCTACACAGCTGAAAATTTGCTGAGAGTGCAATAAATCTCATGATCCAAATCATTAATAAAGATGTTGAACTAAACTGGCCCCAGGACCAACCTCTGGGGCACTCCGCTTGATATCAGTTACCAACTAGATATCGAGCCGTTGATCACTACCCGATGAGCCGGACAATCTAGCCAGCTTTCTATCCACCTTATAGTCCATTCATCCAATGCAAGACACTAAACAAGCCAAACTGAGTGAACAAAGCCTGTCCACCGTAGATTTGCTGTTAACCTTGTGTCTTCTGCTAATTCATCTATGGGATAAAACAAAGGAATTCATGCTAGTAGTAAACGCTTTAAAGATGTGGGACATACCTGACTTGTGGAAGAAACTGTTGTACATTCTAGGGATGGTGACAAGACAGTCCCACAAGCATGTTACTTTTCAGCCTATATCTGTAAGCAGACTGAAAGCTTAGCACAGCAGCAAAAGCATAACAGGCCCCTGCTGCTGTGTAGAAGGGGAAACTGAGGCACACCACCTCATGGCATTGGTGGCTAAATGCCAAGACACTGCCATTTTAACAGATATTGCTGTCTGCGTTCTGTTAACAGTACTATATCCCAACCTGTTTTCAGGCATCTGGGGACCAGGAACCCCAAAACTGGCTAGGATCCTTTGGAGTGACATCATATGGTTTAAAGGTACTGAAAAGGTGTGTGATCAAAGACAAAACAGGGATTTTACACGTACTGCCTCCAACATGGCAGTTAGCTCAGGAGGAGAGTGTGATGGTGCCCCCCACAAGGCTTTACTGAAATATGTTTATGAATATATATATATGACATAACTGGAATATGTTCTATGCTACATATGCCACGTGACATATCTATGTAAAGGTTATGATCTGCTGAATCTATTAATCCTATTTGTATGCATGTGTCATTGTTGTATTCGAAGTTATGAATACTGGCCGTGTATTGGCTTGATTTCTAAATAACCTTAGTAGAGGATTTGGACAGTTCCTGGAGAAAGGAATTTGCAAAGTTAAGTGCCCTGTCAAGAAGTACTTAAGGAACAATGCATCTTGGAATGCTCCAATCCATGTAAGTAGTCTACCTGGAGACATTCAAGATACCATGGGGGCAATGGCTTCTGCCTGTAAAAACTGTGAGTCATGCATGGAGATGTGACTTGTCCAGTTGATTCCAGAACTCCATCCTGGAGCTGGACTTTGCATAGGAGAGAGGAGGGGGTCTCCACACACAAGAGAAAGTCTGTTTAAACCCCTGGGAGACCCCTCCATAGGGTCTTCAGCTGGCTAAAGAGAGACCTCCCTATCCCCAAAGATACAGTACCTGAAAGAAACTGGAACAAAGGGCAACAATTATAGGGGGTGTGAGTGACTGCTGAACCCAGACTAGGAGGAGATTAGTCTGTAAAAGGAAGCTTACTGGAACTGGGGAGGTTTTTATCTGTATTCAGTTTGATTAGACATAGATTTGTGTGTTTTATTTTATTTTGCTTGGTAATTCACTGTGTTCTGTCTGTTACCACTTGGAACCACTTAAATCTTACTTTCTGTATTTAATAAAATCACTTTTTACTTATTAACCCACAGTATGTATTAATACTTGGGGGGGGGGGACAGCTGTGCATCTCTCTATCAGTGTTATAGAGGGCAAACAATTTATGAGTTTACCCTGTATAAAATGGATTTATTTGGGATTTGGACCTCATTGGGAGTTAGGCATCTGAGTGCTAAAGACAGGAACATGTCTGTAAGCTGCTTCCAGTTAAGTCTGCAGCTGTTAGGGGACATGGTTCAGACCTTGCAGCAGGCTAGTGGGTCTGGCTTAAACCAGGCAGGGCACTGATGTCCTAAGCTGCTAGGGCAGGAAAGCAGGGGCAGAAGTAGTCTTGGCACATCAGTTGACAATTTACAGGGGTTTTCTGTGATCCAACCCGTCACACATACTTTAACTTGCTGGCAAGAATACTGTGGGAGACCCTATCAAAAGCTTTGCTAAAGTCAAGATACATCACATCCACCGAGCCAATTATCTCATCATAGAAGGCAATCAGGTTGGTCAGGCATGACTTGCCCTTGGTGAATCCATGTTGACTGTTCCTGGTCAACTTCCTCTCCTCCAAACGCTTCAAAATGGATTCCTTGAGGACCTGGCTCCATGATTTTGCCAGGGACTGAAGTGAGACCTCTTTCTTCCCTTTTTTAAATATGGGCACTATGTTTGCCTTTTTCCAATCATCACAAATTTTCCAGAGATAATGGCCAATGGCTCTTCAATCTCATCAGCCAACTCCCTCCCGCACCCTTGGATGCATTAGATCTGGACCATTGACTTATGCATGTCCAACTTTTCTAAATAGTCCGTAACCTGTTCTTTCACTACTGCAGGCTGCTCATCTCCTTCGCATCCTGTGTTACCCAGTGCAGCAGTCTGGGATCTGACCTTGTCTGTGAAGACTAAGGCAAAAAAAAAAAAAACCAAAAAAAAAAACAAACCATTGAGTACTTCAGCTTTTTCCACATCATCTGTCATTATGTTGCCTCCCTCATTCAGTAAGGGTTCCACGCTTTCCCTGACCTTCTTGTTGCTAAAATACCTGTAGAAACCTTCTTGTTACCCTTCACATCCCTTCAAATCCCCCCTCACTCTTCTCTTCTTCTGACTAAACAACACCAGTTCCCTCAGCCTCTCCTTCTAAGTCATGTGCCCCAGCCCCTTAATCGTTTTCAAGGCCATCTGCTCCAATTTGTCCACATCCCCCTTTTGTAGTGCGGGAACCAAAACTGGACAGAATACTCCAGGTGTGGCCTCACCAGTGTCAAATAGAGGGGAATAATCACTTCCTTCAATCTGCTGGCAATGCTCCTACTAATACAGCCCAATATGCCGTTGGCCTTCTTGGCAACAAGGGCCCACTGCTGACTCATATCCAGCTTCTCATCCATTGTAATCCCCAGGTCCTTTTCTGCAGAACTGCTGCTTAGCCAGCTGGTCCCCAGCCTGTAGCGGTGCCTGGGATTCTTCCTTCCTAAGTGCACAACTCTGCACTTGTCCTTGTTACTGGAACAACAAACTCATTGTTGGAATAACAGAAACTTGGTGGGGCAGTTCCATGACTGGAGCACTGTTATGGATGGGTATAAACTGTTCAGGAAGGACTGCTGGGGTCTGTAGCAGGGTGCTGGTGCAAAGCCACCTAATTAGCCCCTGCTCAGCCAGCCCCAATCAGGGGAAATAGATTGGGGCTGGGGAGAAGCCTGGTGCCTGGCCTTTAGAACTGGCTGCACCTGTGGGCCTGAGGCTTCAAGGGCTATAAAGGCTGGCAGCCAGAGGAAGGGGGAATGGCCAGGGGAAGGTCAGTCTCCAGGCTGAGGGCAGACTCTGTGCAGGAGAGGAGATTATCAGACCTACAAGCTCTGTACATAGCATAATACTGGTGGTGGGGGAACACTGTGTAAATAACGCCACAGGCGCTGCATAACTAGACGCCTCTCTGAGCTTTACTGGGGCAACTGTGCCTCAGGAAGAGGGGCGGGCAGAGGACTTGTCACAAGGCCCCTTCTAACTCTATTATGCTATGAATACAGCTGGATCTGAGAGAAGATACAGGTCTGAGTGATTCTGTGTTGTGATTCTGATCGTATGCTGTTGAGCTGCCTTGCTTGGATCCGATGGTCTTTTCTTCAGGTTTGAGTCACTGGAACAATCCAGAGATTAACATTGGTAGGTCTCAGATCCACATGTGAATGGTCTGAAGACCTACCTGACGCATGCTTAAATTTAGTCTCTCTTTTCCTGGGGACCGAAATAGTAGGTTCTTGTAAGTCATCTGAATACTTTGGTGGTCTGTCTGGTAGTGGCCCCAAGGGAGGTCTTAGAAGTTTTGGAGCCAGGTCTGAGGACTGGGGTCCAGTAAGATCAGTCAGCCTGGAACTGAACCTCAACATCAAGGCCAAAGACTTTGTTGTTGCCATTTTCTTAGATCCGGATGTATTCAGTGCTGATTCCAGTCTCCTAGCCTTATTTTCGGATCCTTTAGAACAATCGGATCCAAGAGGTTGACAAGGCCTCTTTGTAATAGAAGAGCCTGAAGTCTATTTTGTTTCTCATTGCAGGTCCAAAGTGTGAATGAGCCACAGGTAGCACAACATGTTGGGGAATGATTCTTCCCTCAGCATTTTACACAATGAACGTGTGCATCAGATGCCAGGAAGACCACTGGCAAGACACGCAGCGTTTGAACCCATGTTTCTTCATGCTAGGGTCCACCATATTGAAAATATATAAAGATTTTATCTAACTAACCTAAACTGTAATATAATTTACTCAAACTACTAGTGATAAAAACTAACACCATTAGCTTAGATAAACTGTATAATTATGAGCACTAACAGTCTATGAACCTAGGAGACCCAAAGAGGTTCACGTCCTTTTGCTGCTGTGGTTGGATGGAGGAGAACTGAGGTGGCAATGAATGTCACTCTCCTTTTATACCCATACTCTCAGCGCATGCTTGAACGGGGGGGAGGGCACATGGGCGCCCTAATGGGCACTGCTATCAGAAAGTGCTACTTCCTGTCTTGCTGCACCCTCGGCGGAAGTTCCAAGATTGGGAATATAGAGGACACTTGAACAGCCATTCTCAGCACTGGGGGTTCTATCTGCTCCACTTCATCAGGGAGCAGCGAACCTCCTCTTGGGAGCTGGTGTCAAAGTAGTTAGTCATGCTGGGTCCCAGGTGCTGGTGGGCCCTGGATAGACAATTCACTAGCTTTGCTAGCCCAGACAGAAACTCCATCCTGCCATTTGCTTGACATTTCTTCGCCATTTCCAGCAACTCCCTGTCTCATGGTTTAACCTCTGCCCTGCTGGAGTCAGGCACAAGGAGTTTGCAGGGAGGAGGGAAGATGCATGGGGTGGGGTGTCAGAGGGATTCTTGAGGAATGACAGCTTCTCCACTCCCTATGCAGGGAGCAAGCTGAGCTAGGGGTTCTCCACATGGCCGAGAGTGACAGGAAAGAGCCTTACCCAGGACGCTGTAGAGAGAGTTCTGCTGGCTGAAGCCCCCGAGCCGGTCCAGCACACTCTGCATGCGCTTCCTCAGGGCACTGGACTCCAGGAAGGCTCTGCACAGAAGCACAAACATCAGGTCAGGACTGGGCAGGAGCCGCTGGCACACAAACTGGAGGTGAGGCAGCACTTACTTGGACTGCTGCAGGCAGTGGAGCCGGAACGTGACGCTCCCTGTTGTCTCTGTGCGGAAACCAAAGCGGCTCAGGCACTCTCCCTGTGGGGAACGCACAAGTCAGAGCAGCCCCTGTCTGCAGTCAGCAGTGCCAGGCTGACCTGCAGAAAGAGTGAGCATGGCCCCTGCAAGAGGGGGAAGCGACAGGGTGGGTGCATGGAGTCTCCTTTCCCTGCAGCAAGGCACAAGCACTGAGGCCAGGCACCCCCGAGTGGTGCTGAGAAGGGCACACAGAGCTCCAGGCGATGCTGGGGCAGGGCTTGCTGCTTAGGGCTTGTTAGGGGGCTGACCATGCAGTGGGGGTGGAAGGCTTCACTCACTCCTCTTTGGGGGCTGTCCTGAATCCAGCCTCCTACTGAGCCCACTTTGTCTGTTCCCCCACAAACTGCTGTAAGTCTCCAGAGCACATGGGCATCCTGCCTGCCTCTCCCCACAATGAGTCCCATCTCCAGGGAGCAAGCTCAGCTACAGCACAGCTCCATTTCTCAAGGGGAATTGCACCTGCTTTTCTACACAGGCAAGGGACTTCAGTGCTAGGGAAAGGAAAGATGCTGGATCAACAGCCACTCTACAGAGAGCAAGCCCAGAATGTGCCAGGGCAGTGCAAGCCCCCTACAGACACCCCATGGTAATGCGCCCAGGGCATGGTTCAGTCTCCATAGCCCATTTGATCCTGTTCAGACAGCCAACAAAGAGGCTAGTTCTCATGAGGGTTCTGGCGATGCCCACTAGGCAGCAGGCTGGAATCTGGCCCAAGTCACCCCAAGGGTTTCCTGTGAGAGGAGCAGAATCTGACTCAGAGCAAGTGGCACAAGCCCCGAGGCTGAACTCACCTTGAAGATTCCTGGCACCCTGACGTAGGTCATGTCCTCCAGTTCAGGGGACCCACCAATGAAAAACCTCCTCAGCTCAGAGACCGTCCCTAGCTCAGTGGGTCGCCAGGTGGGGGCTGTCAGGGTGTGGAACCCTGTTCCAGAAGGATGAGGCCAGTTAGAGAGGTATGTCCACAAACCCACTGAGAATCACAGGGGAGGAAGGTAGAAAGGACAAATGTCCACCGATTCCCTCCCCTCACAAACGGGCTAGAATGGATGTGAGACAGACCTCCCCATCCTGCTCTCGTGCAACTAACAATGGAGATACCACATGTGACAGAGCCTACCCTTGCCCCCCATGCACACAAAGCTAACAATGGAGATACCACATGCACTCAACACAGGCCCCTCAGATCAAGCCAAGCTTTGCATTTTCCGGAGTAGAACAGTTACATTTCCCTGTTCAACATGAGGGGAATGCCCTGTGTTTCTGTAGGGCCTTCTGCCCACAGGCCTCAGAGCTTGTGGTAAACAGCCCCCGGTAGGGTAGGGAAGGGTAACTCCCCTTGTATGGGGGCAGGGGTGAGTAACAGAAGTATTTTATCAGGGCTGGCTGCCTGACTTTACCAAGGGAACGGCCAGACAAAACAAAGGTCACCACTGCCTATTGCTCCCCAGCAGCAGCACGGCATGGGACACGCCCACCTGACTCCTTCTCACTGTTTCATAGAAGGCCCACTGTGCCCCCTCACTGCATAGTGGGGGAAATCCTTTCCTAGTGCCTGATGATCAGGCTGAGCCCCAGGCTGAAGAGGAGCTGGCCACCTGGAGAGGTTTTACCTGGAGCTGCTGGCAGCACCACAGAGCCATAACCTTCAACACGATACCTCTGCCAATAATCCAGCGAGAGAACCTCAAAATAGATCACAGGCCACTGTGGGACAGAGCCTAAAAGGAGGGAGACCAATGTCATAAACGAGCCAACGAGAGCTCTGCTGGCCACTGAGGACCTCATTAGCAGGAATGTCCCATCCCTTCATATTCCCTGGTGTTGGAAGCAACTAATTTGTCAGATGCCCCAGGTCCATGTGGCACGGGGACAATGTTTGCCAGATACAGAATTTTGCTCCTTTGCTCCTCTCTGGGTGAGGGAGAACCTAGGTGCAGGGCTGTCTGCGTCAGGCTGTGCAGTGCCTATAGTGTAATGCCCTGAGCAGATTCTGGCAAACAAGGCCCAGGCAGCAAGGGACTTACCTTCTGACTCATCCTCTTGGGTGAAAAACATCTCCAGAGTAAAGGGGTAGGAGAAGTATGCCACATTGTCCTGGGAAAGAGGAACAAGAATGAGATGAGAGGGCAGAGATCAGACCCTGGGCAGGGTCACCGGCATCATGCGGCACATGGCAAAGGCTTGAGGGAACCAACTGTGTGGGGTGAGGATCCTGCTGGGGAGTGACCCCTGGCCAAGATCAGTCACACAGAGGGCATTCAATGTGCTTCCAACCCTGCAGAAGCCACAATATAATGCCAGGCCTGAGACCTCTATCCCACTGAGCTGTATGAGGAACCCCCGTAACACCTCCCACTGTAACACTCAACACACGGAGCCAAAATGGGCACACAGAGCTCCTCACAAGCAGTACGAAGCCCCACCAGCCTTCAAAACCACACCACCAAAAGAAGTGCCCTATTTTGCCCCTTACCCTGCCCAGGATCTTGGTGGCACAGGTCTGCGTCACCCCAGAGAGCTGCTGGAATGCTGGGCTCGACCAACCTGGCAGAAGAAGAAGAGGCTGTGAGGGAAATGACTAGTGCTGTAAGAAAAGCAGGGTGGGCTGTCCTGGAGCAGCCAAGAGTGTTAGTCCTCTCTCACTGAGCTCCCCTTAGGCACTTCGCTACCCTCTTGCCTTTCTAGCTGCATTTCCTGGGAGAGCCCATGAACTGGGAAAGCCAAGGGTTTAAAAACAGGGGCAGACAAACTAACTCACTAACACTGATCAAAGCCTGTTGGGCAGGCTGCAGAGTGATGCAGCACAAAGCTGAGAGCATCCTGCAAACACGACTCCAACCCACAGTGACCCTAGGGCCAGTGGCCTGCCTCTCTCAGCCTCAGGAAACTAGGACTGATGGCTCAGTGTTACTGCAGCACATGGAAATTGGACACCACCAGGCAGCGAGATTCGAGTGGGGCCCAGTGCTGATGGGGACGAGGCATCAAGTTCTGCTCTCTACAGAGAAGGGGCTCAGGGAGCCTGAAGGACCACAACACTGCAAAGGGAAGAGTAAGGGTAATCCACTGATCAGCGTATGTTACACATCCTTGTGACCCAGGGACACCGTGGGGCTGACTGGCCAAGAGCATAAGGGGTGCATGGGGTTTTAAAGGGCTCACCTGGGTCTAACATCTGTATAATACCTAGCTAAAAGGAGGCATGTAAGGTCTTCACTGAGAACCTGTAGCCCGCTGGTCATCATAATCACTGCAAAATGTTTGTAAGGATGTTATTTAAAAAGCTGTGTGTCTATGCTGAAAACTATGCTTTAAGATAGGTAAGTTAAGCAGGTCAATCACAAGGTGATAAAACAGTTCTGGTCAGGCAAGGGGTAGTACACACTTATCTCCCTGGTTGTTCATTGTGCATCTAACAGCATAAGTCTATTTGTACACAGAACCAACTGCTAAGTCAAGAGATCACAACCTACAGGCAGAACACACAGCAGCAGGGTGTCCTGTTTACAATTAAGATGAAAGAAATAGTCTGGTACATCAGGACAGTGCAGAGACACACACGGTATCCTTCACTGAGGAGGCAAGCTGAGAGCATGACTTGTTTCAAGAAAATTGAATCACAGCCCGCCTGGCTGAAAAATGTTGATGAGCAATTCTAAGACATAACAGTACCTAGTTAAGTAAGTCCAGATTCCAGAATGTGTGTTATGATTTTATTTTACTTGTACCCATTTGTTTCTAATATTTCTACTTGCTATCACTTAAATCTCTATGCTTTGTTAAATAAACTTTTACTTGTTTTCACTATACCCATATTGAAGTGCTGTGTGTTAAACAGAGCAGTGAACTGACGGGAAACTGCCATGCTAGTGTGCATTGCTTCTTTGGGAGCAACAGATCTGTGAATCCTGAGAGTGAGTAGGACTAGGGGCTGGTCACTTCAGGAGAATGCTTGATGGAGTTGGGGGTTGCTAACCTGGAGAGAGAGAGAGAGCAAGACTGGCAGACCTGGAGGAAACTGCTTGTGTTGGTAAACTGTCCCCCAACAGGCACAGATAACGCTTCTTCACACTAAAGGCAGGTGGTAGTGAGCTGGCTTACAACCCTAGGTACCCCCAGATGCATCAAGCTTGGCTCAAGCCATAGAGACTCATGCTCTGAAAGTGTCTGGTTCAATCCCTGGTGCCAGCCAAGATGGTGGCCAAAAATTGCTTGCTTGCTGCTATGCTTGCTTTTGGGAAGGACTGATCTGGTGGACCCTATAGCAGGGTAGAGTTCGTAATTCTGCAGTGTTGCAGGGACACTGGCTCAGAAACCAGACCACGGCTACTCACGGCTGGGCAGCTCCAGGAAGAAATGAACATAGAGATGGTCATACCCGTAGCCCTGGGCTGAAACTGAGAAGACAAGACAATGACAATGGGGTCTCCTAACCGCAGCCCAAGCCCTCCAGAATTCCCCATTTGCACAGGCTGGGACAGTCCTATAGAGGGTTCCCAAAGGTCCCAGTAAGGAAAGATGAATGCAGGTGGTGGGGACAAGCCAGGGTCTTCTCAAAGGGGGCTTCCTTATATGAAACATAGACTATCAGGGTTAGAAGGGACCTCAGGAGGTCATCTAGTCCAACCCCCTGCTCAAAGCAGGACCAATCCCCAACTAAATCATCCCAGCCAGGGCTTTGTCAAGCCTGACAATAAAAACCTATAAGGAAGGAGATTCAACCACCTCAAAAGGTAACCCATTCCAGTGCTTCACCCCCCTCCTGGTGAAAAAGTTTTTCCTAATATCCAACCTAAACCTCCTCCACTGCAACTTGAGACCATTACTTCTTGTTCTGTCATCTGGTACCACTGAGAACAGTCTAGATCCATCCTCTTTGGAACCCCCTTTCAAGTAGTTGAGAGTAGCTATCAAATCCTGGTGGGGAGAGGTGTTGACTGCAACATCTCTCCCCACCAGCAGCATACTAGTCTTGGAGGTTCTATCCTCAGTTCTATTCGTTGCTATGGTCTCCATTACTGCCGTCGCACACCTACATGTCTGCTTGGGATGGCTAAAGGCATCCTCCAATGTGCAAGTACTTCTCCTGGGATTAGTCAGCAGAGATGTGGGTCACTGGCAGGGAATCAGCTCACATCCTTTCCAGTGGACAAAGCACTTCTGACCTAGACTGAACTGTAGACCTTAGTCCCCAGGTCTCTACTGAGTGCAGAGCCTTACATGACAGCAGGCTGGCCCCTTACCAGAGTGAGAGAGTCTGTAACAGGCACTCACCTATCTCTCCATTCACAAATAGCCGAAGTGCACCAGGGAGAGTCTGTGACAGAGAGAACAGAATGGTAAGAAGATCAGCAATAGCTGATTGATCACTGTGCGTTCACTTCCCTAAAGGGCCCTGCCCTAAGCCAGAGCATCACTGCAGGACACTTCACAGTCATTTACACTAAAAGCCCCAGCCAGGGAATTCTCTCTGCTGGTCATAAGATGACAAGACTCCCTGGGGGAGTGTCCTGGCTTCCCACAGAATCCAGCCAAGATTTTCAAAAGTGACTAGCCAATCTGAGTGCCCACCTCAACATCCCTTGCTAAAACCAGGCCCATTACAGCATCTCAAGCTGGTCCCAGTCACTAGCACTCAGGAAATCCTAGCTCTTGTCCCTTCCACTCAAGCCTGCCTGTAAAAAAAGCGTTAGAAGTTTTGTTGAAACAGAGAAAACACTTGGTTCCCGCTCAGCTCAAACACTTGCCACCTCCCTGGGGCTGAGACCAAGCAGAAGAGATTCCAAAAATCTGAGCAACAAACATGAGACTGAAAATAGGGGCTTTGATTAGAACATCCTGGGCTCTAGCTGAGCCTTCCACAGCTCTGAAAAGGCAGTGGCAGCTGATCCCCAGAACAAAGTGGTGCTCCTTTTCTCTCTCAGAATCTAATTCCAAGGCCTACAAAGAGTGCAGTCCCACAGAGACTACAACTCTCAGTAAGCAGTGGGGTGTTTGGATCCTGGCAGCTTTGTCTCAGACCAAGGCATGCTGGACTGGTAGTCTCTGCAGGCAAAGTATCCATATTAAAGACAAGGGCTGCTACAATCAACTTCACTTCATGCAAGTCAGCAGGCAGGCATCACAGCACTGCTAGTTGTCAGCATGCTGCCCAAGCCAGGCAATCTTTGGATGCCATGCTAAGATCTGGAGAAAATTCAGATATAATGTCTGTGCCTCTTCAGCCATCACTGTAACCAATGGCATGTCCTCACTAGAAATGTAAATCAACCTATGTTAAGTCAACTTACAACCACAGCAGTAATTAATGTGGTGGTTCATGTCCACACTACCCTCCCTCTGTTGGTGGTGCACGTCCTCACCAGGAGCACATCTGTCTGACCAAACAGGGGCAGTGTAGGGGGCTGAGAACCTGGGCTCTCAGCTTCCCACTGGGAGCCCAGCTGCCCACCGGGCTCCCAGCTCCCTGCCAGCTGTCCCCTCCCCACCACTCAGCTCCCTGCCTCCCCCTGGGAGCCCAGCTGCCCCTCACCTGCTCTGGATTCCCTGCTCCTGGCTGTCTGGACTCTTGCTCTGCACTCCCTGCCGGAAGCCTGGCTGCCAGATGCCTGGGCTCTTGGCTCCATGCTCCCCGCCTGCAGACCAAGTGCCTGCCATCCTCCCAGTGGGGAGCCTCAGTACAGCAGCAACCAGGGAGCCAAGACCCAAAGGCAGCCCGGCTCCAAGCAGGGGGCCTAAGCAGCAGCCCTACTGGGAGCGTGGAGCCCAGAGGCTGGGAGAGGTCCAGGCTATAGTTGGAGCCCAGATAAGGCTTCTTCACACTAAAGGCAGGTGGTAGTGAGCTCAGCTTTCTTGTCAATTTCACAGCTCCAGCATGACACAAAAATGACAGCCAACGGCCAATGTAAGTAACTCTCAGTGTCTATACCAGGGATAGGCAAACCTATGGCATGGGTGCCGAAGGTGGCATGCGAGCTGATTTTCAGTGGCACTCACCAGTCCAGGGGGCTCTGCATTTTAATTTAATTTTAAATGATTCTTAAACATTTTATAAACCTTATTTACTTTACATACAACAATAGTTTAGTTATATATTATAGACTTATAGAAAGAGACCTTCTAAAAATGTTTAATTTAAGGTTTCTCATGCCAGTAATACATTTTGAGTGAATAAATGAAGATTCGGCACACCACTTCTGAAAAGTTGCCGACCCCTGGTCTATACAGATATTGTGTTTCCCTAATGACACCAACAAAAGCCCTACACACCTCATGGAGGTAGAGTTATGATGTCAGTGTACAAGAGGGCACTTACATCAGTGAGAGCAAGGCTGTAGTGTGGACACTGACATAATTAGATCAATGTAAGCTGTCTTACATCGACCCAGCTCTGTAGGGTAGACCAGGGCCAAGACTGCCCCAGGAGACTTGGAGTCACCATTCTCCAAAAGCAATTTATTAACAATTCTGGCCTCAGATCACTGATGAATTCGTATTCTTACCGCACCTGTTACTCACCATCTCAAAGTCTGAGCCAACAAGGCTGTTGAGATATTCCTTGTGCCGACTATACAACTAAAGAAAAAGAGTGGATTAGAAAAAGGTCCATCATGAAGCAGTCATTTCAACTTCCAAACATGTTACAGAGAACAGCCCCAAACTAGGAGACATATGAGGAACATGGCTCAAGACGTCCAGGACGCAGATAAAGAAAACCAGTGCCAGTGCTGCAGAAGTGTCTGTAAAGGTGACAGAGTTCCTCAGCTGGGTGCATCCCATGTGGGAACAAGTGACAGGGTGAAGAAACCTACAACAACCCAGTGTTTTTAGAGACCTGGGAAGTCAGCTAGAGATGGGCTGGATGTGTGAACTTCTCCGCTTTCTCGTGCCTGACAATAGGTCATCTGATACAAGTGCAGATGGCGTGGAAAGACATTTCAGATTCTTGGCATATTGGAATCTCTCCTGCAGTGAGACATGTCTCTTGAATTACAGTCTATGTTAGCAGATGGGGCACCAACCCCTGTGCGCAAACAGCAAGGCTGATTATCAGGCAGGCTACCAATTAGGTGAGGAAAAGAGAAAGGAGCAAGCGAACAGGACCAGCAAACGGGGGAGTTTTGTGCTCAGACTTTTGGGAAACTGGCAGATTACTACATCTCTGCTACCATTTGGAAATAGACTATGGCTCACATGTACATAAATTTTTACCTGCTTTAATCTCTCAATAACTCTCATTACTTTTTCTTAGACAATAAACCTTAAGTTAGTTTACTAAAGAATTGGCTAACAGCGTTGTTTTTGGTGGAGGATGCCAATCGATGTGGGTGAGTGAGTGGTCTCATAGGACTGGAATATTTGTGATTTTTTTGTGTAAGTGTCCATCTATCACGTAGTCCAGCTTGCCTAGGTGGCAAGATAGACTAGAGGGTCTACAGGGACTGTCTGTGACTCCATTATAACACTGCTGTGGTATTTTGAGAATGCACATTTTGTACTGAGTTGGTGAAACATACCACCTGCTTTTCATAGTTTGCCCTGAGGTAGGCACGCATGGTCATGAGTCTCCAGACAGTGTGACAAGGAGTATGGAACAGCTTCCATACGAGGAGAAATGAAAAAGACAGACTGTTCAGCTTGGAAAAGAGACAACAAAGTGGGGAATATGACAGACGCCTATAAAATCAAGAGTGGTGTGGAGAAAGAGAACAAAGAAGTGTTTTGATACGGTCACCTACAGTATTCTTGCCAGCAAGTTAAAAAAGTATGGATTGGATGAATGGACTATAAGGTGAGTAGAAACCTGACTAGATTGTCAGGCTCAACGGGTAGTGATCAATGGCTCCATGTCTAGTTGGCAGCCGGTATCAAGCGGAGTGCCCATGGGGTCGGTCCTGGGGCCGGTTTTGTTCAATATCTTTATTAATTATCTGGATGATGGGCTTAATTTCACCCTCAGCAAGTTCGCAGATGACACTAAACTGGGGGGGGAGAGGTAGATACACTGGAAGGTAGAGATAGGGTTCAGAGTGACCTAGACAAATTAGAGGATTGGGCCAAAGGAAATCTGATGAGGTTCAACAAGAATAAGTGCAGAGTCCTGCACTTAGGAAGAAAGAATCCCATGCACTGCTACAGACTTGGGACTGACTGGCTAAGCAGCAGTTCTGCAGAAAAAGACCTGGGATTACATTGGATGAGAAGCTGGATATGAGTCAGCAGTGTGCCCTTGTTGCCAAGAAGGCCAACGGCATATTAGGCTGTATTAGTAAGAGCACTGCCAGCAGATCAACGGAAGTGATTATTCCCCTCTATTTGGCACTGGTGACTGAGGCCACATCTGGGGTATTGCATCCAGTTTTGGTCCCCTCACTACAGAAGGGATGTGAAGAAATTGGAGAGAGAGTCCAGTGGAGGAAAATGATTAGGGGGCTGGGGCACATGACTTATGAGGAGAAGCTGAGGGAACTGTGATTACTTAGTCTACAGAAGAAAGGCGGGGAGGGGGGAATTTGACAGCAGCCTTCAACTACCTGAAGGGGGTTCCATAGAGGATAGAATTAGGCTGTTCTCAGTGGTGGCAGATGACAGAACAAGAAGCAATGGTCTCAAGTTGCAGTGGGGGGAGATCTAGGTTGGATATTAGGAAACACTATTTCACTAGAAGGGTGGTGAAGCACTGGAATTGTTTACTTAGGGAGGTGGTGAACTCTCCATCCTCAGAGGTTTTTAAGGCCCGGCTTGACAAAGCCTTGGCTGGGATGATTTAGTTGGTCCTACTGAAAGCAGGGGACTGGACTAGATGACCCCCTGAGGTATCTTCCAACCCTAATATTCTATGATTCTAAGTGTTATTTACCCCTTCACATAACCCAAGAACCAGGGGTCACTCAATGAATTAGTAGTGAGCAGGTTTAAAATAAACTGAAGGAAATACTTCTTCACACAACACACCGTCAACCTGTAGCACTCATTGCCAGTGGATGAGGTGAAGGCCAAAAGTATAACTGGTTCAAAAAAGTTCAAGATAAGTTCCTAGTGGACAGGTTCATAAATGGCTATTAGCCAAGATGACCAGGGATGCAACACCTGGCTCCACATGTTCCTAAATCTCCCATAAGCTGGGACTGGACAATAGGGGATGGATCATTCAACATTGCCCTGTTCTGTTCATTTCCTCTGACGCACCTGGCACAGGCCACTGTCAGAAGACAGGATACTGGGCTAGAAGGACAATTGGTCTGACCCAGTATGGGCATTCTTGTTCTTAATATTTACATAATAATGCAGAGGCGGAAGTTAATCTGAAACTCAAAATTAAGAATAAGAGTTCAAATAAAACATTTATGCACTTAAACATCTACACACACATGCAAGCAGCACAAAAACTCTGCAAATGGAAAGAATGACCCAACACTTATATGAGATTGGTGCGCAGAAGAGGGCTAATTTAGCTGGATAAGAGGTTGAGGAAAGCAGCAGGAAGAGCGCGTAAAGGTTGCATCAGCTGCCTAGAGTGCAGGAACATGTCCACCATTTGTAACTCTAGTTTGCAACCTAGGTGTTTTCTTAGCTCCTCAGTTACTACTGCACCCCAAGACAGCAGCAGTCCTGGGAGGGATTTCCCCATCTGTGCTCTGCTAGAAGAACATCCTTTCCTTCCAGATACAGGAGTCTACTATGGTCCAGGCCTTACTCCCATCCAGACTGGCCTGAGGCAATGGGCTCCACAGCAAAACCATTCAGAAAATGAAGCTAGTGCAAATGTGCCTGCCTGCTTATCAAGCTGTGTCAAACCACAAGAGCTGAGCTTGGGGGCCTTCAGTAGGCATCTCAGTGCAACTCGGTGCTCGATTTAGCCTAGCTTAAGATCTGGCTACCTGAGAGGCCAGCTCTCAGTGTTACAGTCAGCACAGTTAGTCAGCGAGGGGCTTGATCTGGAGCTGCCTCCATTTAAATAGGAGAGAGTTAGTGGCAGAGTGTTTTCTGGGAAGGTCTCTCCACTTCAGAACAGTTGTGATGGGATCAGTCTCTTGAACTGAGTCCCCAAGGGCCTTAGTCAAAGCTGATCCTTACATCTCTGAACATGCGTTGCTCCCGCTCCTCCTCCTCTTGTTGCACCTGGGCTGAGGCATTCTCAACGGTGTACCTCCACAGCTCCCGCTTCTCACCATCCAGCTCAATCCTGCACAACCCCAAAGCACCATGGGCAAGATTCAGAACAGGACAGGCAGTGCCCACAGCAGCTATACTCCCCTAAGGCTGAGCTGGCGGCCCCAGGAGCAGCCATGTCCCACCATTCACACTCCTGAGGGTTTGCCCAGCAGCAAGGGATCATTAAGGTAACTCCCAGGATGTCCCTGCTCCTACATTTCCTACATGCCCATGGAGGTGACTGCCTGCTTAAGAGGCTCAGCAGATCCCATGATGTATAAGAGAGGAGCATGCTATGATCCTGCCTGAGTTCTGGAGCCCATGCTTCCCGTTCTAGGTGCTAGGCTGCAGGGTCCCCTATTCCACAGTATACAAGGTAACCCTGGGAAAAGTAATTTAAGCCCCTCTGCACCAATCCCACCTGCAGCACTAGCCCCACACTGCTTTGCTCACCTGTAAGCACCTTTAGTGCTCGTGAAATCAGGTTTCACTGTGATCACCCCATTGCCATCCACCTTGACTGTGCAAAGTACACGTTCATACTCCCTGTGGCCGAGCCTGAGGGGAGAGACCATAAAACAGACACCCAGTCTGAACAGAGTCCATGCGCACCAGCTGCCAGTGGACTTATGGCCCTGCCTGTGCATGTGGGGGAGGGGAAACAAACCCAGCCATACCCCCACTGATCAGAGTAAGAAGGTTGAGGTGGGGGGACAAGTACAACATTTCCCACTGAAATAAGGTATTGGAGCGACAGCAGCTGGAACTGCTGCTGATCCCAGAATTCCCCTCCTAGGACTGGTGCCAGGGGAATGTGGTTTCATAAGGGAGGGGGAGAGCAGGGGTTTCCCATCTAGGAGACCAGGTTACTCCAAGTCTTTACTTACATCCCATATGGTCCCAAGTCTCCCATGATATACATGGTCTGAACAGGGGTGTTGATGACATGGTTATTCTTAATAAATTCTTCTGAGGGCTTCCAGGTGATGATGCGGGACTTCAAAACACTTCCTTCCCTGCCAAGGAAGCCACAGAACAGTATTATCCATGGTCTACAAAGCTGCCAGGTACAAAACCCCACAGTGCCAGTGCAATACAGCCCCAACATAGACAATAACATGCACGGTGGGATCCACATGCTGGAGCGCCAGAACAAGGAGCCACAATCCCAGGCTCCGGAAGCCAGACCCTTGGGGGCATGCATGCTGGAATCCACACTGCCAGCTTCCCTGGGCTCCGGTACTCAAACCCCCCAGGCACCACTTGCATTAGTGAGTTCTGAGACAGGGCTGAAGTGAGCTCTGAGCTCTTCTTTGCACTCACGTTGGTCTGAGGTCCTGTCTTCTTCTCCTTAAATTGGCCATCCTCTCTGCCAGGAAGGATGGCACCTCCTGCTCTGAGCTGGTCACTTTCTGACAGCGCTGGAAGAGAGGGCAGGGAGTGGAATTATTACAGTTATAGAAAGAGCCTCTCCTTCCCCTTGGAAAGGCAGGAGCATTCACACCACAAGCGATTTTTCCTTCCTAGCTGCAGACAGACCTGACTTCAGTCCTGGAACAGGCACATACATGTGTGCACAGCCACATACGTGTGCACAGCCACACATGCACAATACGCACCCTTCTCAGCTGATCCAAAGTCAAAGTGAATGTGGGAAGGCCTCTAAGGGGAAAGCCCAGTTCCTGGGCTTAGCCTTCAAAGTGCTACTGATCCATCCTACGTTCTCTGAACAGGGCACATTTGAGACTCTACATGTTATGGCAGCTGCCATTATAACAGGGAACAAACAGTGGAGTTTGGACTCTTGACAGCTCTGTCCAGACTTTCAACATGCACCTTTCTGAAAGGCCCAGAACTCGGCCTGGAGTTGGGGCAGTGGCTGGAGGTGTCTTGCATGAAAATATATTCTGCTGCCCTGGAGCTGGCCTCTCAGGGTACTCAACTTCAGTTTCTTGAGCCCACCACCTGGTGAATGTATCCCTCTTCCCTACAGACTGCAGACCTGGCCATGTGGAGAGCTACCACTGCACAGACAACAGCAGCTTAGGCACAAGTAAGGACAGATACCTCCTCCAGGTTGGTGAATCGGTCATGGTCTGTGTAGGTGAAGATGCGGTAATTCTTCCGGCCTCCTGACTTCTCCAGCTTCAGGATTTCCTGGTGGTACTGCCTGTCCAAGGGGGTCTGACAGGCTGACTCATGTTGGTACAGATCCACCTCAAACTGAGACCAGCACAGAGAAAGCATAAGGGCTGCTTTGGCATAAAACATATCACAGAGATCAGAGATAGGAAGGGCCTTTAGGCTGGGATTCTTAAAGGATCCTCAGGGAGCTAAGTTCCTTTTAAAATCATACCCTCCAGCCTTACTTCCAACCTAGTCAGAGATTCATAGATCCCAAGACCAGAAGGGTCCACTGGGATCACCTGACCTGACCTCCGGCACAACATAGGCCAGAGATCTTCTCCAAATAATTCCTGTTTGAACTACAGCATACCTAGTCCATCCCTCAGGGGATGACGTGACTAATAGATTTCTAGATTCCAAGACCAGAAGGGACCATCTAGTCTGATGTCCTGTGTAACATGGGCCAGAGAGCTGCCCCACAATAACGCCTAGAGCAGAGCTTTGAGAAAAAACACGGAATTTTGATTTAAAAATTGTCAGCGATGGAGAATCCACAATCCTTGGTGAATTGTTCCAGTGGTTAATGACCCTCACTGTTAAACATGAACACCTTATGTCCAGTCTGAATTTGTCTTGGTTCAACTTCCAGCCACTGGATCATGTTATACCCTTCTCTGCTAGAGTGAAGAGCCCATTATTGTCTGTTCTTCATGAAGGTACTTATAGACTATAAAAAGTCAGCCCTTAGCTTTCTCTTTGTTAGACAACATAAATTGAGCTCCTTGGTCTATCACTATAAGGAATGTTTTCTAATCATTTTTTGTGGCTCTTCTCTGATCCCTCTCCAATTTACTAACATTCTTCCTGAACTGTGGACACCAGCACTGGACACAGTACGCCAGTAGCAGTCGCACCAGTGTCAAATACAGAGATAGAAGAACTTCTCTACTCCTACTCGAGATTCCTGTTAATGCATCCAAGGATCTCATTATCCCTGTTGGCCAAAACATTGCACCGGGAGCTTAAGTTCAGCTGATTATCTACCTTCACCCCCAAATCTTTTTCAGAGTCATTGCTTCCTGGCTAGAGTTCCCTATCCTGCAAGTGTAGACTACATTCTGTGTTCTCTAGATGTATACATTTATGTTTACCTGCATTAAAACATACATTGTTTGTTTGTGCCCAGCTTACCAAGCAGTCCTCTTTACTATTTATAACTCCCCCAATTTGAGTGTCATCTGCAAACTTTGCAGTGATCATTTTGTTTTCTTCCACATCACTGATAAAGGCATTAAATAGTGTGTGCCTGGGGTCACACACAATCAGTGACAGAAATAGGAACAAAACCCACTTAGTATCTCTAGCTCACAGTCTTGACCTTTAGAATATTAGGGTTGGAAGAGACCTCAGGAGGTATCTAGTCCAATCCCCTGCTCAAAGCAGGACCAACACCAACTAAATCATCCCAGCCAAGGCTTTGTCAACCCAGGCCTTAAAGACCTCTAAGGATGGAGATTCCACCACCTCCCTAGATAACCCATCCCAGTGCTTCACCATCCTCTTAGTGAAATAGTGTTTCTTAATATCCAGCCTAAACCTTCCCCACTGCAACTTGAAACCATTGCTCCTTGTTCTGTCATCTGCCACCACTGAGAACAGCCAAGCTCCATCCCCTTCAGGTAGTTGAAGGCTGCTATCAAATCCCCCCTCACTCTTCTCTTCTGGAGACTAAATAACCCCAGTTCCTCCGTCCCCTTTAACTCCCTGTTACATGTCCACTCCCTCCTGGGCTTGATCTGGTTTCATTTTTAGTGTGTACCCAAGGACACAGCATCCCCTACTCCCCTGGGGTGTGATTTCACAGTGTGACACACCTCCCTGCCAGGTAGTGATGCTCTCCATTTAGCCTCCATTTTCCCTGTCATGGTTTCATCCTGTCGCTCCTAGTTATGTGCCCATGGGTTTTGTTTGTTTGTTTGTTTTTGAGGGGGGTGTCCTTTCAAATATTATATTGGGAGTACTTGAGGCCCGATACTGCAGATATATATGAGTAAGCTGACTCATGCAGGGCATCCCATTGACATCAGTGGGACTACTTGCTTGAGTAAAGCCGCTCATACGTGTTTGCGGGATTGTCCCTTGGGTGAGTTTGGTGCTTTACTCTCTGAAATCAGATAGGGTGCACAAAATCTCTATAATATTACACTGGGGACATCCTACAGCTGGAAAGTAAAGATTAAGTTGGAGTCTGTAGTGGGGTGGTCACCCTAGTCCAGTCAGAAAGGGGGTTAAAAGCAGCCAAGGGAGGCTGCTTGGGTAATCAATTAGGGCACAGCTGACCCTGATAAAAGGGCAGGCTGAGAGAGTGGGAGAGAGATTCTTGGTCCAGCTCGGGAGCAGAGAGGACCAAGCTGCCTGGGAGAGCAACCAGGGTACCTAGGGCAGGCAGAGTTGAGGAGCCAGTGCTCTGCTACAGAGCCCTTTTAATAAAACACAGCACCAAACAGGATGAGATCAGTATGGAATGTAAGAGTTACACAGCATTCGGTTAACATTCAAGGGAATTCACTGCAGCTAAATATGTAAAATGAGAGTGGTCACTTCTTGTACTAATTGCAAGGAAACACTAAAGATTTTCTGTACACATTGACATGTTTTCATGGAAATCAAACTACATTTTTATTGTTTTGCTTCTTCAAAAAAAATCTATTTTACCTCTAAATAACACACAGAATCATAGAATATCAGGGCTGGAAGGGACCTCAGGGAGATCATCTAGTCCAACCCCCTTGCTCAAAGTAGGACCAACCCCTGGACAGATTTTTGCCCCAGATCCCTAAGTGGTCCCCTCAAGGATTGAACTCACAACCTTGGGTTTAGCAGACCAATGCTCAAACCACTGAACTATCCCTTCCGCCATGTGCCAGAGTGATCATGTTTGATGCTTTTAATGTGATACTGGAGCAATTAGTTTGTGCGTTCTCTTTTTTTTTTTTTTTTTTAAACACAAGACTTAAGCCCTAAATCTGCAAATATTTTTTTTTTTTTTTTTTTTAAACACAAGACTTAAGCCCTAAATCTGCAAATATTTATACATATGACTACCAAAGGACACAGCTCATTGTTTGTTACACACCAGTGGACCACTCAAGTGTGTAAAGCTACTCACATGCATAACTGTTTGTTTGTAGGATTAGGATTTAAGATTGCTGTGGTAACTATGGGGCCATAGACTGCTATTCCCGGAGCTAGATCCGGGACAGTAACCATAGTGCTGTTTCTCTCTCTCGGTTCAGAGTCACTTCCACAGCTTTTACATGTACCCTCCACTCATCCCTTACAGACATGGACGAGATGGCACAGGGAACTAGCTGGGATAATTCTAGATCAGAAACATGGTCCATCTCCTCCTCGTGTTTTGAGGCTGCAGTGGCCACATGAGAGGTTAGAGAACACAGACCCCTCCTGAACTGCAGCAACGAGTGTCATATCTAACTGGAACGGGTCCTCCACTCCTTTTTGGGACCTGGAGATGAAGCCAGGGCCCCTTGCACTAGTGCCAATAGGGAACTATACTACGCAGCTAGAAAATTCTGAGGATTATTTGCCACTCAAGGCAACCTTTGACCTACTCACCTGGCTGAAGAGTTTTTCTTGCCAGCCAATTACTGCCTCTTCTTCATCATCAGGACAATAGCCACCTGAAAGACAAGAGGGTGCTGGTCACTTCTTCACACCTGTGCCTCTTCCCCCCCAGCAAAGAGCACTGTGGAGCACAACAGTCCTCCCAGCATCCTCTCTTCTGTTTCAACGGCAGGACCTGTAATCCAGAAGCTAGCTGTACTGCTAGACATGGGATTTCCAAGTCACCTGCACCTAATGAACAAGAAACTTGATACTCAGCTTCCTGCTGGCCTTTGAGAGGGATGGTGCAACTATTAACATCAATGGCACCAGTAGGGGGCAAAAAAAACTTAGATAATATTTTTACTTCAAGGTCCCAGAGACACAGACAAGGTTTTCATCTTGAGGCTAAAAGACCAAAAACATCAAGACACTTGATCACGGCCTTGGATAAGCCAAGAGACTACTCACACTTGATCTGAGCTCATAGAGCACCACCAACCGATCCCAGGAGTGGGGAATGATTGAGGGGACTAGATCTGAAAGGAAAGAGTAGAAGTGACACAGACAGAGTCTTTCTTTAGCTGTGTCACAAACACTAGCTTAGATCATCAGTTCTCAAGCTACAGGCCACTGAGAACTAAGTAGTTACTGGACTGGCTCCTTCTCCTCTTTGCCAGATGCATTAAAGAAGCTACAGATGCAAATCTTTACAAATCCTGGCCTAATATTTTTCCAGGTAAGCAATTGTTGTAGCTACAATAGGGATGTTAAGAGATAGCAGATGGGGGTGGGTAGAAAGCTGGTTGACAGCGGATGATAGGGAAAGTGTCCCCATGGTTCATGCTGTTGGAATAACTAAGTTAGGGGTTCCTAAACACTTCAAGAGAATTTACTGTTCCTCATTTATGCTTTGCTTTCTACAGGTCTCTGGGTTGAGAAGTAGAAACCAGCCGGGGGTTTCACTTCACATCCACTCAATGAGCATTAGCAATCAAAAAAGCTAACAATGTTAGGAACCATTAAGAAAGGGATAAGACAGAAAATATCATTGTGCCCCTATATAAATTCATGGTACGCCCACATCTTGAATTCTGTGTGCAGTTCTAGTTGCCCCATCTCAAAAAGATATACTAGAAGTGGAAAAGGTATAGAGACGGGCAAAATGACTAGGGGTATGGAACAGCTTCCATATGACAAGAAATTTAAAAGACTAGGAGTTTTCAGCTTGGAAAAGAATCGACTAAGGGGAAATATGACAGAGCTCTATAAAGTGGTGTGGTGAAAATGAATAAGGAAGTGTTATTTACTCCATCACATATCACAAGGACCAGGGGGCACCTAATTAACCTAACAGGCGGCAGGTTTAAAATAAATACACACACCATGTGTGGAACTTGTTACCCGGAGATGTTGGGAAGGCCAAACTTATAAGGGAGCTCTGAAAAGAATCAGACTTCTCCTTCACGAATTGATCTATCAGTGGCTATTAGCCAAGATGGTCAGGGATGCAACCCCATCTTCAGCCTCTGACTTCCTGGGCTCCTACCCAGGGGCAGAAACCAGAGCTGGCCACTGTGAGGCCTTGCAGGTGGGGGAGCTCGGAGCAGACATTGGCCGGGAGCCACCTACTTGCAGCTGGGTGCGACCTGAAGGTGGCCAAGCGGACGAGCTCCTTCCCCTGCCGGCCGGCGGGCTGCTGCAGCTGCTGCAGGAGGAGGCTGGCGGAAGCGACCCGCTGGACGCGAACCCTGGCAGGGGAGAGGAGGAGGCAGGAGTCACCCGCTTGGCCAGGGGAGCGGAGGGGGCGGCTCGTGCCTGCTGCTGGCGGGGAGCGGGGCCGCCTGCCCCGGGGGAGAAGCGCCCGGGGGCGGGGGCGACAGGAGCGCCTGCTTGGACGCCCCAGGAACCGACCGCGGGGGCCAGGGCTCGGCCGGCCGGGCCGGGCGCGGGGCCGGGTCCCTAACACTCTCCCCACCAGCCCACCGCGCGCTGGCGGGGCCGGGCCTGAACCTGGATGCGCAGGTCCTCACTAAGGGAGTCCCGGGAGCGATACAAAAAATAGGACGCCCCGCCGGCGTCCGCGCTGCGGCCCAGCTCCTCCATGGGCCCCACCGCCCGCCCGCCAGCCCCTCCTGCGCGGCCGAGTCACCATGGAGACGGGCGGCGCGGGGCGGGGCGACTGCCCGCGTGCTCTCCAATGAGCATGCGCAGCCCGCCCGCGCCCCGGCCCGCTGGGAGCAGACCCCACGTGTTCCCGGGGCGCGCGCCTCGCTGCGGGCAGAGCTGAGTGGCTAGTCCCGTGGGAAGCGCTGTCCCGGGCCGGGCCAGTCCCGCCCTTGCTCCTCCCTTCGCCAGGCGCTGATAAAGGGGCAGCCACACCCCCATCATCTCACTGCTCGGGAAACTGAGGCAGAGGGGGGCGTGGCTTAGCCAAAGTCACTCAGCAACCCGGTGGCGTAGGTGCTGGAATTGGGGGGGGGGGGCAGCAGCAGCAACCCCTGGTTTGATTTACAGGGTTTGCAGGTTTAATAGCTCTCAGCACCCTCACTAAGCAAACTTCTGGCATCTATGCCCGGGGGCAGTGTCGGGTGCAGAGCCTTAGCTTGAGTTCCAGGCCTGTGCCCTGTCTACTCCCTCACCCAGCTTCCCCTTAGCCTGCCTCTGCTTGCAGCAAGTGCTGTCCCCCATCGGAGGGTCTGGAGGAGCCTGTCCTACAGAGGAAGGCCCCTCGTCTGGCACTGGGGGACACGAGAGCTGAAACTGGAGGATTTAGAGTCCTCATAAATAGACTTGGCAGAATTACACACACACATCTATCTGTCTATGTGTGTGTGTATAAAAATGCTAACAGATAATGCTTAAAAATAAACATTGATATTTTTATTTATTTAAATTTTCACACTTGTGGGAATTTGAGGGTCAAGCAATTATTGACAGTAACTGTTGAGATTTAAAAACTTAATTGTTAAAACTCAAGTTGTCATCATACGGCTAATAGATTCTCAAAACAAGCATTCCTCATTTAGCTGTAAATTTAGATTATCAATGGAAGTATTTTTTTTTGTTGGTATGTATGTATATGGTGAAATTATTGTATGCGTCTGAAGAAGTGAGATTTTTTTACTCACGAAAGCTTATGCCCAAATAAATCTGTTAGTCTTTAAGATGCCACCGAACACTTTGTTGTTTTTGTGGATACAGACTAACACGGCTACCCCCTGATACTTGATTGTATGCAGTGTTGGTTTAGTCATGTTGGCTCCAGGATATTAGGTAGGCAAGATAGGTATCACCATCTCCTGGGGTGGTTTCTTGAGGCACCTCAGCTTCTCCTAGGGTGACCAGACAGCAAGTGTGAAAAATCGAGATGGGGGTGGGGGGTAATGGACACCTATATAAGACAAGCCCCAGATATCAGGACTGTCCCTAAAAAATTGGGACATCTGGTCACCTAGCTTCTCCTGATACAGAGAGACCTAGACAAATTAGAGGATTGGGCCAAAAGAAATCTGATGAAGTTCAACAAGGAGAAGTGCAGAGTCCTGCATTTAGGATGGAAGAATCCCATTCACTGCTACCGACTAGGGACTGAGGGGCTAGGCAGCAGTTGTGCAGAAAAGGACATGGGGTTACAGTGGATGAGAAGCTGGATATATGTGGGGGTGCCAGAGTCAGGGCTGGGGTCATGGGGGCAAGGGTGAACAAGTCAGCAGAGGGCTGGGTGGTACAGGACTCAGGGCAGGGGCCTGGGGGTGTATGGGGATGCAGGGCTCAGGGCAGATAGCTGGGTGACTGCCCCCCCTGAACCCCCAATCCCCCCGCTCCTTGTCCCAACTACCCCCTCCTGGGACCCCACTCCCTATCTAAGCCTCCCTGCCCCTTGTCCCCTGACTGCCCCCCTAGGACCCTACCCATCCCCTGACTGCCCCAACCCTTACCCACACCCCCACACCCAGACAGAACCCCCTGGACTCCCATGCCTATCTAACCACACCCTGCTCCCTGACAGGACCCCCAGAACTCTGGACCCATACAACTCCCCCTTCTCCATGCCTGTCCCAACCCCTCTCCACACCCCTACCTCTTGACAGCCCCCCCAGAACTCCCAACTCATCCAACCCCCCCCAGCTCCTTGTCTCCTGACCACCCCCTCCAGAGACCCCCCCACCCTAATTGCTCCCCCAGGACCCTCCTTGCTACCTGTCCCCTGACTGCCCTGACCCCTTGAACCCCCCACCCCCTAACAGACTCCGGGACTCCCATGCCCCATCCATCCCCTCTGCTCCCTGACTGGCCCCTCCAGAGACCCCAGCCCCAACCACCCCATCCAACCCACCTTGCTCCCTGTCCCTTGACTGCCCCCACCCCTTACCCAACCCCCCTGGCCCCGGCCCCCTTACCATGCTGCTCAG
>NC_133788.1:336773-347923 GCF_003597395.2 Chelonoidis abingdonii | reverse complement strand
AGGACCCGCTGAGCCCATCCGTGAACACTCACCCCGAGGAGCCGATGGTGGTTGACCCCTCTGCTGACACCACGACGACTCAAGTACTCGATGAGGGGGAGAGTGGAAGTGGCCCGGGGGTAGCCGACCCCAGTCTGGCTGCAACACTGCCAGAACCAATGTCAGTGTGTTGCAGCCAGGATCCCCACTGACAACAGTGACTCCACACCGCTGCTAGGGCCCCGGGCTGGGACGCAGTGGAGTGGGAGGGCCTGCGTCCCCCTCGCCACCCTTCCAAGGGTTGCAGGCTCCCCCTTTCCCTGGCCTGAGGAGGCCGAAACCTGCTATTGCTGCGTTTGCTGCCCGGCCCTGACCTAAGGGCCAGGCCTAGAACTGGGATTGCTCAGCCCTGCCTAAGGGCCCGAGCGTAGCGACTCATGTTGGTTGTTGCACCGCCCTGACCAGGGCCCAGGCTTAAGGCTACTGACAGTGAGGTGGTGGGGTATCCCACAGCCCCGCTGCGGGACAAACCGCGGCCGCGTCGTGTCACACTCCGTCACGCTGTGACCTGTGGAATAAAGGCGCTTGCTTAGAAAGGGCTGGCAGGTGACCTCGGGGCTGTTCTGCGGCTCGTAGCCCTGGGGGAGGAAGCAAGGTCCCCATCCACAGAAACAGGCCACTCAAAGGAATGACCTTCAGCACTAGGGTGACCAGATATCCCAATTTTATAGGGACAGTCTCCATATTTGGGGCTTTTTTTATATTGGCACCTATTACCCCCCAAGTCTGTCCCAATTTTTCACACTTGCTATCTGGTTGCCCTATTCAGGGCATATACCTAGGCAAAGTTATGGAGGAGAAAAGGCTGCCCCTATAGACTTATCGTCTCACCTTGAGACCACTGAGCCAGAGAGAGGCTAAGGAAGAATGTGATTTTACTCTGTACTGAGGTGGAGTGGCCTCCCTCTGACTCTGACGGGGGGTGGGGGGGAACACTCCCTGCCCCCTGGTGGGTACAGACAGGATGGGCCCATCCCTTGTACAAGAAGCAGAGAGTTGGAACAGGAAGTATAAGAGTATATGTGCTGTTTCCTGAATCAGGGACTGAGTTGTACCAACTCCTGCCACTGGGTGTGTGACGTTGCACTCTATATGATTTTATGAAAGTATGCTGATGAGTGTTAATATAATGTAACTAAAATATGCTTCATGCAAAAGGTCTCTTGTAAGGTACAAAGCTTATAATCTACTGAGCGTGTATAAATGTATCACTCTTGTATTTGAAACTAGAAATATGAAATATAATTCTGAGGGCCTATTGTAATTTTGCAAAGTGTAGGCCATTAATGGTGGTTTTGAATCTTAATGGCTCCCGTTAACCAGGACAATTGACTGTAGATGGCTCTGTTTTACTTGTAAGTCTTCCTGTGTACATGTGCTGGCAAGTGGGTAATGAAGTCTTACAGTGACATGTGATCATGTCACCTGAAATGGAATCCATCTTTAACCTGGTGCATTTCTATTGAGAAGGAGGGGGTGGGAACCCAGAGGGACAAAGGATTCCCACCTTATGCAAAAGATATGTAGGTGGATGGAAGAGAACAAAAGGAGAAGCCATCATGAGAAATCCCCTAGCCACCACCTGAGCTGGAACAAGGGCTATACCAGCAGTAAGGATTGTGCCCAGACTAGGAAGGCATACACTGTGTGAAAGAAACTTATGGAAACATCTCTGAGGGTGAGATTTTATCTGTATTCAGTTTTATTACTGTACTAGGCTTAGACTTGGCTTGTTTTATTTTATTTTACTTGGTAATTCTCTTTGTTCTGTCTGTTACTACTTGGAACCACTTAAATCCTACTTTCTGTATTTAATAAAATCACTTTTACTTATTAATTAACCCAGAGTATGTATTAATACCTGGGAGAGGGGGCAAACATCTGTGTATATCTCTACCAGTGTTATAGAGGGTGAACAATTTATGAGTTTACCGTGTTTAAGCTTTATACAGGATAAAACAGATTTATTTGGGGTTTGGATCCCAATGAGAGTTGAGCATCTGAGTGTTAAAGACAGGAACACTTCTTAAGTTGCTTTCAGTTAAGTCTGCAGCTTTGGGGCACATGGTTCAGACCCTGGCTCTGTGTTGGAGCAGACTGGCATGTCTGGCTCAACAGGACAGCGTGCTGGAATCCCAAGCTGGCAGGGAAAGCAGGAGCAGTAGTCATGGCACATCGATTGGCAGTTCCCAAGGGGGGTTCTGTGATCCAACTCATCACAGGGTGACTTCCCCAAGAAGGTGCTTGAATGGCTGGTTGCCAAGTACCCCAAGGAGCCTGAGGGCCTGTGAGTGATGATGCCCTATGAACAGTTAGGAAGTAGCCCAGGGAAACCAGACATTAGTCTGGTCATGTTTGCTGAAACTGCAGTCACTGTGTTTCAGCAGGATCCCAGCTCACTCAGTAGTGGGATTCCCTGCCACTGTTAGGGTCCTTTCCTGGGACCTGATAGAACAGGGTGGGTGGGTCCAGGTTTGCCTCTCTCCTGCTACCAACCCCACCCCTGGGGTGGCAGCCTACTAATACCCACCTTAGGCTGGATGGCCTGTGTTTCTTTGCTGTCTGCCACCCTCTTCCCCAATCCAGAGAGCTGGGCCACAGACTGTTTTTGGTCTGCCCTGCCCAGGGGGCCTGAGCCTGCACATGCTAATTCCCTGTTGATCAGCTTTGCATAGGGGGGTGAAGTGACTTCCACTACATACCCATGTGTCACGGAGTCACCGGGCGATGCTCTGGAACTGCTCCCCACAAAGCCAGGCAGGACTTTGGGGAGCCTCCTCTCCCTTGGAGCAGACTTGTTCAGGGCAAGAAGCTCACACGGCTTCACCTCCTGGGTCTCTCCTTGGAGCATTCAGCATCCTCTGCCCCTCCGTGTGCTTCCCACAGCGAGCCCACCGGCGGGGTCCTGGGAAGCCATAGGGTCCTGCACCCCACTTGCAGTCAGACGTGACTCTTAGCCAGCAAAACAGAGGTTTATTCGATGACAGAACAGGGTCTAAAACAGAGCTGTAGATACAGCGAACAGACCCCTCGGCCGGGGTCCATTCGGGGGCAGTGAGCCAGACCCCAGGTCTGCACTTCACTCCTCGTCCCCAGGCAGCCAGACTCCCACCCCCTCCAGCCCCTCCTCTCTGCTCAGCCCCTTCTCCAGCCAGGAGGTCACCTGATCCCTTTGTCTCCAACACCTTCAGTTGGCACCCTGAGGGAGGGGCCCAGGCCATCAGTTGCTAGAGACAGAGTGCCAGGCATTTAGGTGCACTGGCCCTTTGCTCTGCAGCAATCACACACCCTTATTCCACCACCTAGATATTAAGAACTGCATAGGGGACACTGAGGCACCAACACAGTATTTAGAGCAAACATTAAGAACATTCCCAGTTCGTCACACCACGTTAAAGTACATCCAATTCTGGTGTCCATGTTTCAAGAAGAAGGGCATGGCTACACTTGCAGATGTAGAGCACTTTGAGTTAAACCAGTCTTCAGAGAGTGCAGTAGGGAAAGCGCTGCAGTCTGTCCACACTGACAGCTGCAAGCACACTGGCGTAGCCACATTTGCAGCACTTGCAGTGGCATTGGGAGCGCTGCATTATAGGCAGCTATTCCACAGAGCACATCTTCCCATTCTGGGGCTGTGGCTTGCGGGAAGGGGGCAGGGCATTCTGGGTCCTGTCCCAACGCCCCGTGATGCATTGGTTCGCAGCCCAGCAATCCCTGTGCTTCCATCCACATTTGGTGCCATCTTTCAAGGTTTTTTGTACTGGATACTCTGTCTTCCCTTTCGATCTGCGTGGATGGAGCCCAAACTGCTGAAGAATATGCTGACAAGTCTCGCCAGCATATCACATTTGGCAGTTGAATTACTCCTTAAGATCCAAGCTGACAGTGAGGTCTCCGATGATGATACTGACTTGAGTAACGCATATGACACGAGATTGCTTGTGGCATTCAGACATGCTCACCACTGTGGAACGCTGCTTTTGGGCTTGGGGGGAAAAAAGCACTGAGCGGTGGATCACATCATCCTGCAAGTCTGGGATGACGGCTTTCATGGGACTGTGTGAGGAGCTCGCCCCCATCCTGTGGCGCAAGGACACGAGATTGAGAGCTGCCCTGATGGTGGAAAAGTAGGTGGCTATTGCAGTCTGGAAGCTGGCAACTCCAGACAGCTACTGATTGGTCGCTAACCAGCTTGGAGTGGGACAGTTGACTGTTGGAATTGTGTTGATGCAAGTTTGCAGGGCCATTAATTGCATCCTGCTCAGAAGAACCATGACTCTGGGTCACATGCATGACATTGTGGCTGGCTTTGCACAAATGGGTTTCCCTAACTGCGGTGGGGTGATAGATGGGATGCATATTCCAAGTCTGGCACCAGCCCACCTAGCCTTCGAGTACATTAATCAGAAGTGATATTTCTCTATGGTTCTCCAGGCGCTTGTGGATCAGCGTGGGTGTTTCACTGACATTAACGCAGGCTGGCCCCAAAAGGTGCACAATGCACACATCTTTTGGAACACTGGCCTGTTCAGGAAGCTGCAAGCCAGGACTTTTTCCCCAGACCAGAAGATCACCATAGGGGAAATTGAAATGCCCATTGTGATCCTTGGAGACCCGGCTTACCCTTAAATGCCACGGCTCATGAAACCCTACACAGGGAGCGTTGACAGCAGCAAGGAGCAGTTCAACAACAGGCTGAGCCATTGCAGAATGACTGTGGAGTGTCCTTTTGGCCGTTTAAAGGGCCACTGTTTGGGAAGCTGGACCTGGCCGATGACAGCATTCCCAGGTGTAGAGATGCGGACTCACCCTGCGGTGCCACCAGCTGGTCTGTTCCGGGAATTAGCTCATTCCACCTCCGGAATACCCTCTGCAGGCCGGCGATCCACCTGTCCTCTGGCCCCTGTGTTCCTTCCTGGACCCCAGTGCCCTGTTGGCTGGGGTGCTGCCCCCTGGCAGTAACCCCTCAGTCTTAGGGTCTCCCCTCCCAGGGGAACCCCCACCCACTATCCCCACCTCACCTCAGTGTATGGTTACTGCCAGTCATTGTCTAGCCCCCATGCCCTGGGCCAGGCTGCAGTATCAGCCTCTCATCACTGGCAAGGTTGGGTTTGGACCTGCTGCCTTGGCCTGCTCCTGGGCTGCCCTCTGCAACCCCCAGTACCTATTAGCCCAATGCTAGGCCGCAGCCTGGGGCTTTCCAGTCCCCAGCTCCTCTGCCTTTCCCCAGCCCTACTCTACTCAGGTACTCTGCTCAGGTCCCTGCAGCCAAGCCCATCTCCTACAAACAGAGAGAAACTGTTGAGCTCCTGGCTCCCAGCCTCTTTATACAAGCCAGCTGGGGCCTGATTGGGGCATGGCCCAGCTGCAGCCCAGCTTAGCAGGTCCCAGCCACAACCTTCCCCCAAAGCTGTTTTAAGCCCTTCAGGGCAGGAGCAGGGTAAGCACCCTGCTACACCATGGTTATATCCACATGCTGTACCTTCCATATTTGGGAAGGGAAGGGTGAAAGATTCACTCAGGCATGGAACTCGGACGTTCAACACCTAGAAGCTGAGTTTGAGCAGCCAAAGAGCAGGGCTGTTAGAAGGGCCCAGCGCAGGGCTGCAAGGATTAGGGATGCCTTGAGGGAGCAATTTGAGGCCGAAAGCCACCAGTAATGTTTGCTGCCCTGCACGGGAGTGAAGTGCAGTGGTTCCAATGTTAATAGGAATTTGTGCTTGCTACACTGACTTGCAGTGCCTGTTTCTTTCCTGGGATAAGGTATCTTTTACTTTATGAAATAATAAAGAATGTTTTTGAAGCCACAAAAGAACATCTATTGAAAAGAAAATTCATTTATTGAAAAGGAACAAAACTGCTTGGGAAACAGAAAGGGCAAGCGGGTGGGGTGGGGAACAGATTTGCGTATGTCCTGTTATCATACTCAGCCTTCCTGTCTGGAGTGCTGTACAATGAATGCTGTGGTTCAGGATGGCTATACTGCATGGTGATGGGGGTTGAGTGCAGTAGGTAGGGGTTGTAGTTTTCAGGCCTAGGTGGTGAAGCTACAGGTGTTGGAGGCAGCTGGTGGCAATAAGAAACCGGATGTTGGGGAAAGTGGTTTGGAGGTGACATGGGGGCACAAGTGAAAAAGTTTTGGGACAAGGGCTGCAGGGGGGGCAAGCACGGTAGTGCTCCGCCTGCATGGCTACAAGCGCCTGGATTAAGTCTGCTTGGTGCCAGTGGTGTGGCCAGGTTTTCAGTGTAGGGGGAGCAAACACAAAAAAGGCGCCCTCCCTTGGCTCCTCCTCTGGCCACGCCCCTTGGCTCCTCCCATTCCCCCCCTAGATTAACCCTGGGACCGGCTCAGGACTCCTGCGGGCTTCCCAGGGGTGCAGATATCCCCCCATCCCTCTGTGGTCCTGGGAGAGTCTCTCCTGCCCAGTGTGCTCTGCAGGTATCCCCCGCCGGGGTGTGCTGCCGGCCCCACCCACGGGGTCCCGCCCCCACTCCCCCAGACTCCAGGCTCCTGCACTGTGCCAGAGCCGCCCCCCGTCCAGAAAGCACGGCCTGCGCCCCTTCCTGCGGGCCCAACCCCGGGGAGCCCCTCACCTGGACCCCCAGTGCAAGGCACTGGACTCCACCCCCCCGCTCACCTTCCGTCCTGCGCCACCACCTGTCCCCGGCCTGCTCCTGGTGCTCGGTGCGCTCCATGTGGGGCTTGCCAGCCAGGCAGCCTTAAAGGCGCAAGGGCCCTTTCACCTCCCCTCACCCGCTGCATTAGCAAGGGGCGGGGGGGGGGGAGATGGGGAGCACTTGGCTGCCGAGCCCTGAGCCAAGGAGCCAGCCCCTTTGCTCCTCCAGCCACGTCTGCTGCCCCCACGGCTCCTCCAGCCATGCTGCTGGCAGCGCCGGCTCAGCAGGCGCCACTTCTGTGCCTGCCGCCCTGAGGGGAAGCGTAGCTTCCTCTTAACCCCGCTAGCTACACTACTGCTTCCTCTGCAGCGTGGGGCACGGGTCACTTGCTGGAAGATTCTCTGCACCTTGAAGTCTTTAAACCTGATTTGAGGTCAATGGCTCAGACATAAGCTTGATACAGGAGTGGGTGAGTGAGATTCTGTGGCCTGCATTGTGCAGAGTCAGACTAGATGATCATAATGTCCCTTCTGACCTTAAAGTCTATGATTCTATATCTGCCCGAAGGTATCGTAATTCCTAAGGCTGGAGCACAGCTGGAACTGGACAGCTTCCTTGCCCCAAACACTGATGAGGTCCAGCACCTCGCCATTGCTCGTACTGGGGAACGCTCTGTGCTGGAGGCATGGTCACCTGGAAAGATTCGCTGAGAGCACTCCACACCTGGCTGAGCAAAACAGGAAGGGGATTTCAAAATTCCCAGAGAATTTAAAGGGTCTGACAGTTGTCACCTGAGGGCAGGGCAGTTGAGTTCAAAGTGCTGACCAGAGTGGCTAGAACAGGCATTGTGGGACACTTCTGGAGGCACAGAGCACATTAATAGACCAGGCATCCACACTGGCACTGTGGTGCTCCAGCATGGGCGCACAACGTTATTCCACTCGCCGAGGTGGAGGTACCAGGAAGCTCTCAGCTGCAGAGTCAGAGCACTCTACATGCCTTGCCAGTGTGGACGCATCGTGAGTTACAGTACATGGGGCTGCTTTAATGGGCTCTAACATGCCCTTAGGTTAAACTAGAGAGGTACAGAAAAGAGCCATATTTGAGGTGCAGGCCGAGGGATGTGCTGGCCGCCGCTTCCTGCAGCCCCCATTGGTCTGGAACGGTGAACCGTGGCCATGGGAGCTGCGATTGGCCGAACTTAAGGACGCTGAAGGTAAACAACCATCCGGCCCCCACGATATCCCTGATGGGCTGTGTCCCAAAGGTTGCCGACCCCGATATAGATCATTGTTGCAACCACTGTTATATATTTGCAGCAAATCTTGTCAAATGAGATGTCTTTGAAAGGTTATGATTTGCTGGTGACGATTATGCTCTCTGTATGCATGTATCATTTTTTATTTGAAGTTACAAGTATTGCTCTATACTGGATTTCAAATATTACCTGTGGATGTTTCCAGAGCAAACATCCCAGCACGTCTTGGAGGGACTATTGAATTAAGTGGCTCATCAAGAAACCACTTGGTTGACAATGGGCCACGGAGATGCCATCTACACTGAGTGGACTGTCATGTAACATGTCTGCATGTAGGTAATGGCCTCCGCAAATGACTGAGGGAAATTGGGCTTGACATGGTTACTTGCCCATGTGACTCCAAACTCCATCTTGTTGCTGTAATTTTCCAAGTAAGAACAAATGGAATGCCCGCCAACATGGCAAAAGCTTAAAAAGACCCTGGAAACACTTCACTTGGTCTTCAATCCTGCCTCTTACCTCTGAGGAAGTTTGCTACAAATTGAAGCCTGAACAACAGACAATGACCCATCCAAGCTGTGGATGTATTTAGAGACTTGACTTGCCAGCAGTTTATTCCATCACTGCTAACAGAGCCTGACCAAAAAATTTGCCAGTTACTGTATGTAACTGATTCCTCTAAACCAATTTAAACTGTTACCTTCTTCTTTTTCTTTTTATAAATAAACCTTTAATTTTAGATATGTGAAGAAGGGGAAAGAATTGACAAGGATTTGTAGGGGATCTTAATGCATGTCAGCTGTTAGCAAGAGTTAGGCCAGCCTGTAAACCTTATGATGTGGAACATGTAGAAGCAAGGATAGTGTGAGACAAAGTAAGAAAGAACTATGTGAGAAGGTTATCACTCACGACCTTGCCTAATAATCAAAATGCGTAGACTGGCGCCCAGAAGCTGAAGAAAATAGATAGCAGGATGGCCTATCAATAAACAAACTGCATCTGTTGCTCATTACTGTCTGTAACATTGCTTGCTATTGTCCTGTAACAAAAGGTATAAACGCTTGCGGAAATTGTTTACCTGTTGAGAGACCTGTCCGGGACAGGGGTCAACCCTGTGTCCTAGGGCACTCCCTCCCAATTACCATTGTTTGAGAAATAAGGAGTATTTGATTTTGCTGTACCAAACGCAAAAGCGAGAACTACGTTTCTCCACAGATACTAAAGGATTGGCGATCAGAGTGATTGGGGTAAGATCTAAAGTTATACATTGACTGAGTGTGCGGCTGGTCCTTCGGGTCCGATCGAACCTCATTATTGATTAATACTGGTTGTAAAGAACCACCCTCTCTGAATCCATTTTTGTGGTGGTGATATAAGAAATGGAATGCCTGAGGAAACTGTCTTTATGTTTTCTTGTGAGCCAGTTGGGTGAAAACAGAATTTACTGTTGTGGCCCTGGTTTGGTATATCTCATACAAGAATAAAAGCCACCAGTTTTGGTTGGTGTTGCCCTATTTCTCAGCAGGTTTGTCCTGAATTCGGCACTCTCAATTATGACCCACTAAGGCACAGTTACATCTATTAAAGCCTAAATTTAGGACCTATTTATCTGAGAGTCCAGGCAATGTGCGTCATAGCTGAAATGAGCGGTCATAGTCTGAGCAAGACTGGAGATGGGGCTTGCCGACAGGTTTGCTCTCTGTGTAGAGCCCTTCAGCTTTGCAACTTGCTTCACATCCCAACCCTGGTCCGATATTGTCACTGTCTCACGTTCAGGCACACTGCCAGCCACTGTTTTCCCGAGCGAAGAGAGACTCGGAGAACTGCACAAGAGCTGAAACATTGCACATTGGTCACAACTCCACATGGCAGTGTTGTCAGATTGGCCAAGTCTGTTCCCCAGGGTAAGGCAGAGGGGAACTGAATCCAGCCTGAAGATTTTTCTCTATGGGATCTGGCTGCAGTCTGTTGCAGTGTGCTGGATGTGGCGTGCAGTGTGGCTCACACTCAGGAAAGAAAAAAAAAGGCCCTCCGCACAAGCAACCAAATCTTGCAGCAGCAGGGAGAAGCTTCATGTGTGGGGAGAGGGCTGCTCATTGTCCATCTTTCTCCCAAAGACCATCCAGGACCAAAGTACACAATGGGGAGAACACGATCACCCAGTGTCATAGATTCGCCAAACAATATGCAGAGCTAAAAAAAGACAGCAGATCCACCAAAGAGTGGTGGTGATGCTATTGTGTGTGAGATCTCTCTACCTTATGCTCTCTCTTCCGATTCCAGTCTCCAGCTGGGCCAAGACTTCCTTCCAAGGGTACAGCAGCTGGCATGAGAGCTGAGACACTCAACAGTCCTGCTATGCAGGAGCTTCTTGCTAGCAAAATTCTCAGTGGGGGGCCTATACTGGCAGCTGGCTAGAGATGAAATGGTTACTTACTGTAACTGTGGTTCTTCGAGATGGATGTGGCCAAGTACTCCACTTTGGTGTGTGCACCTGTGACACCTGTACCCCCATATTCACCACTGTAGATGGTCATGATCTATTTTGTACAACTATGCTTGTGAGGTATCTATTTGAAAACTCATAGTCCTATTAAAACATCATTGTCCTGTTAAGAAGTGTTGTACATTGTATAGGGAATTTTGAGATTCGCTATATGCTGTTACCGAAATATGCTGTAATTTGGGAAATGACGCACAGTCCTAGCTGCCTCAGTGTCAACAAAGGACTGGCCTCAGATGTTAGAAAACAATCAACTGCTGAAGCAACCATTCACCGTGGGGGGTGGGGTGTGAACAAACAATTTACACAGCATCCCTAAGCTTCTCAAACATCACGTATATGGAAGGCATGAACAAGAAGTTCACAATTCACCTGAAAGATGCTCTGAATCTCACATACATAGGGCCTGTTTTGTCTAACACCCGGCAGCAAGAGAACGTGCACTTTACCTCGCCTTCCCAATCTCTACTGATGGCTGCATAATCACTCGAAAGACAAAGAAACTATTAATTGAATAGTGGAGGGGTGGGGGAAATGTCCTAGCTGGAAGGCCATCCAGTTAGCATGGACTACTGAAAGCTGGCTGAGAAAAACCTTTTGCTTTCAATCTTATTTAGCTTGGAAATGTTTAGGAATTAGACTTGGTGTTTTTATCTTTTATTTTCTTTTGTAATCAATTCTGACTTTTATGCCTTTATCCCTTACAATCACTTAAAATCTCTCCTTCTCTAG